>NW_009926324.1:0-13418 GCF_000696875.1 Nestor notabilis
TCTGTGTTAAATGATACGGGTGGGGGTGATCTAATGCGTGTTTCTCCACTCCTGGTGGTTTTAGGCGATTTAGTATATTAATTACTACAAGTAAAAATGCCTTGGTATGTTTGTGTAGAATCCCAGACTGGTTTGTGTTGGAAGGGACCTTAAAGCTCAAAAAAACTGCCGTGCGCAGGCACCCCTTCCACTAGACCAGTTTGCTCAAGGCCCTGTCCAAATGGCCTTGAAGACTGGCAGGGATGGGGCAGCCACAGCTTCTCTGGGCACCCTGTGCCAGCGCCTCAGCACCCTCACAGGGATGAGCTTCTTCCTTATATTCAATACCTTCTATTCAACAGTGTAAATGCATGTAAAAATGTGGACAGAGCTTTGCAACATTGTTTCTGGGTGTTAGCACTTTATAGATAATTCTGTAATCTCTTAAGATATGCATGTGTATGTATCCAAAGCAAAACTGCTTATTTTTTATATGCTTTCTGCACTTGAAAGTTAACTGTATGCTTATAAGCATATACAGCTGCTTTTAGAGAGAAGAGCTATGTATCTGCCATGTAGGGATAGAATATACAGCGCTTTACACTTAGTTACTTAGGTGTTTTTTTAAATACATCTGAAGTATGTTTAGACATTTCAACAGTGAATTTCGGGTGTGTTATAAAATCTGATGGTTGTGGTGGTGACGTTGATGCCACAACCTGGTGTTCTTATAGTAGGTTTCTCATGTTGCTCAAGGCTTAGAATATAGGAGAAAAAGGAAGTTCTGCATTAATATACTCTGAACAGTTGTAAAGGACCTAGCTCTTTATTGGAGGCAGCATATTCAGGAGTAGGTTTTTCCATGAAGTTCTGCCATCAAGTTGTGGTATTACATTCTTTTGGTAGTTTAGGACTCTTCTAAATGAGGCTCGATCCTCAGTTTATTGTGTAGCACTTGTTTCCTTGTTATTCATGCCTTCACAGCAGTGAGATGCTTTATAAGGAAAGGATTTTTAACAGCAAATCACACATGTCAGTCTGCAAAACTCACAAGCGTGAGCCTGGATACTGTGACCCAAAGCAGAAGTGTCTCATCTGAGACTTGCTGCATGCATACAGCCAGTACTTACTTAGCTCTGAAGCTGTGTTTGATCCACTCTGAATGTGATGGCTACATGATGTGTTTATAAAAGCTCCTCCTTTGAAGCTTTATTTTGCTTCTATAGATTTAATTGTAACACTTGTATTGTACAAGTTAAGCCATTTAATTTGTGTATGATGGAGAACATATACATGGTCTGCCTGCCTGCCTTCTCTGTCTCTTTGCACCCTGATGTTGCATTTATAGTAACTGATGGTGCAGTAAGTCTGACTTACTTAATTTGCCTGAAAAGGCAAATTTCTGTCTTTAAACCAAATAATGAACTGCTCTTGAGTATGTGTCTGTAACAGTTGAAACTTCTAAGGTTAATTTTACCTTATCTTATTTTTCTGACTAGATTTTGAAGATCTCTTTGATGATGATGACATCCAGTGAACTTAGTTGTCCAGCTATGCAGTGCTGAGACGTGGACTTTTCTCCAGGATCACTTGTGGTGTCCATTATTTATTAAAATAATCAAAATGGGAAAATCGGGGAGGGGGGGAACCTGCATAAGCTGCTTGGGGAAATATGAAAACCGGATGTCTAAAGATAACTGAGGAGGGAATTGTAGACTCTTATTTCTAGGCAGCTGTGTAGAGTTTTCTTAAAATTTTACTTGCTGATGTGCTTATTTAATAAAATACTAAAAAACCCATCACCTCTCTCTGGGTTGTGCTTTGAAAGTAGATATTGCTGAGTTCTGAGCTCCCTTAGAGAATGATTTTACTGTTTTATTAAATCATTCACTGTTACTTTTGGATATTGCATGAAGATGCACAGCAGGGAATATTGCTGCCTTGAAGAGTTTTGTTCATCCCACAGTATAGGATTATTTGGAGCTAAGACAGCAATAGTCTGACTCTCCTTTGTAAGTTGCATTAAGAAGAGTGTGTGTTGCCTTCTGTTGGAGATGGATACTCAGCTACCCTCAGTACCTTTTTAATTTGGGAAGCACAGGAATAAAAAGTAGTAATTTTATCTTGATATTTTAAGCAGAGAAATGCTTTGGCCCTTGGCCATGGGAATGCTTGGATTTAAAAATAATATTTAATTCTTGAAATTGTACTCTATAGAAAGAAAATAATTTTAGGATTCTTTTTTTTGGTCAGCAGTTAATGTAATTACTCCTACTTACAGGTACAGTGTGTATGAATTGGTCTGTAAGGTACTAGTTCAGATTTTGACACAAGTTTTCAGAACACTTTTAGAAATGTTTGATTTTGCACCCTGCAGTGACCAAAGTGAATCTCAGAATGAAAGGAACAGGTGAGTGTGTAGTATATTATTTCAGAGTCAAGAGTTTAATGCTGTCTAATCTTGAGTGCAGTCTGTATTCCATAAATTGGTAATAAAAATAATACTGTGACTGATCTTTAAAGACTTCACACTATTTAATTTTCACCTGGAATGAAACCCTGTTCTTTCCTATTTATTCCACATGTTTGATTGGGTTTTTCCTTGAGTTTGCCTTAAAAAAAGGAAATCTTAAATGTAACAATAAGTGTGCTTAACAGTCAGTATGCCTCTGAGCTTAAAAATGTAAGCATGATAAAAACAGTATGACTTAAGAATACTTATTGTGTTCCTGTGGATTTCTCTCTGTCCTCTATTTCATCATGCAGTGTACATGAAGTCAGCATTCTGACATTTACTCTGCTTAGTGTCTGACATTAAAACCTGTCCCTGAAGGAGCAGTCTTGCTGAGGCAGTCTCCTTTCTCTTTGCAGGGCTTGCTTCGTTTAAAGAAGTTTCAAGCTTTCCTCATTGAGACCAATGTAAACATTTTGACTGAGTGGTACCAACTGCATTTGGACTGTTCCTAACTTTGGTGCTGTGCTTTCTCCAAACTAGATTTTGAGGAATGAGCTGCTGCTGGTAAATGGAGGCTGCATTCTGGGCAGGTGCAAAAGGAGATGAAATAGATTTAAGCAGCAACTCTTCCCCCTTCGCTCTTTCATCTGCTTGCTTTTTCTGATGCCCAGATTCCTCAAGATGGTCGCCTTGGTTTTGGAATACTTCCTGTTCATGTTTGTTCAGACTTCCTTGTTTTTTCATTTGCCTCTCTTAAGTTTTAAGAAACTTGAGCCTTAAGTTTGATGACAGCAGGAGGACTATATTCTGTGATACAAATCCATCGTGAACAGTTGCTCTTCGGCATGAATGGTGTTCTTTTTAGAAATGTCCAAAACCTCAGTGAAGCGTTTGTTTGAAGGTGCCAATGGTGAGTAGTTCTAGTTTTGTAATGTCATCTTACTTGATCAAAACATGGAACCTATCTTCATGAAAGTGGGTACAAAGCAAATAATGTGCATGGGTCCAGTACAGCTTAAAACTCAAGAGTTTTCATCGTGACCTACCCTGACTACCTACCATCCTGACTCAGGGTAGGTATAGCTAACACCTTTATTATGAGGCTTTCCAGAATCTCAGTGTTTTATGTTAAAAAGCAGCATAAATAGTACTGCTGGCACCTGAGAAGTATGGTATGCCTTCTTGTAGGGAAGGAGCTTGCACTGTGCGGTGTGTGAAAGTGTTTGAGTTGGTGAAGTTATGAAGAAAGCAGCTGAATTTCATGAACTGCTTTGGTGTGCAGCTGATACCACTCTGGCTTGTAGCTACTATGAGTCCTAGGTGGCTTTTTGGTGTTACTTCCCAGCTGCTGACTTGTTAAGCTTGCACTTAAATCTGATATCTTGTGTGGGTTAGTTCTCTCAGGATGAAGTGAAATGAAAGGAGCGCTCTTCAGAGCTGGAATGAGATGATGCTGAAGGTATGTTTGTTGTACCTCTCTGAAGTATAAAGTTCTTCCCTTTGCAGTGAGACTAGGTGAGGAGTGTGTGAATAGCCTCATCTTTGTAAAGAGAGCTGTGAATGTCTAAGAACTTCATCAGGAACTGTAATATGTTTTGGTCCCTTTTGGAATGGTACTAATACAGAAAGGCTTATACGAAGAACAAAATGCTCTTCAGCTTCATCTTGTTTTTGTATTATTTGTCAAGCCTTTCAGTCTAATCAATCTGTGGGCAATCAGCCTGTTGTACAAAATACAAGATGTCAGTATCTCCAATAAAATTTGATTTAAAGGACGTTTGTCTGTCTTGGCCATTTCATTTATTGAGCTTTGATTCTGGTACCTTTTGTGGAGATTGTCACTGCTTATCATAGGTGTTCCTGAGTGAAAGAGCAAGCCTGTTCTAGCAGCATTTTGCACACACTTGGACTCGCATATATTACTTCATAAGCTGCTGGGTACTGCTCAGTATTTCAATGTCCAGATAAAGGCTCTATTCTGAATATGGTTTATGGAGGTTCTGAGGTTAGTGTCATGAATGTATAAAGCCCACCACCTGCCTGAGTCTTGGCAGGATGAGGTCCCAAGTGCCTACAGTGCTTTAGAAGGAATGTAGCCAGTTGTGCGGCACAGATGAAAAGGAATAGCTTCAAAACACTTAAATGTCAGCCTGTTCCCTTCAGTACTCTCTTGAGGCCCATCCTCTGCAGGAAGCTGCTAGCTGTCATGGTATATTCTTAGAAATCAAGAATGTGCAGGCTGTTTTGAGCTGAAAATAATCAAGTCATTGTGAAGGGGAGAAAGTTGCCACACTAAAGGAAGCTGCCTGTTATCTGTAGTGTTTCTGCAGTGCCTCTTCTGAGCTGGCTGCCAGCTTAGCAGGATGCAGTGCTCCACTGCCCTTCGTGTGAGCAAGAACAGGCAAGCTGAGCCCTAGCGTGGTAGTAGTGGGTTTTCCTTGGTTGATTGGGGTTTGGGTTTTTCTTAGTTAACTCCCAGGGAATGAAAAGATTTTCCTTTTAATATTTTACTTCAGTAATTCAAGTGGAAGGTCTTTTTCTCAATAAAGTAGGAATTGATTTTGATTACTAAATAGAGTTCTTCCTGCTTCCCCAGGGTGTTGGGAAGCTGGCAGGCATCTTCCTGCTCTCAATGTGCAGTTGTTCAGCACATGAAAACACACTGGGCAGATGACAGTGCAGCCCTGTTCTCTGTGAGTCCCCCTGTCAGTGATGGGGCTGGAATGTGAGCATCACATCAGGGCTCTTGGAAAAGCACCAGCACAATGCAAGTCGGTCCTTGGCAGCAGGGGTGGCTTTGGAACAAGGATTTGCTTCCATGTTTTTGTTTCTAGCTCTATTTATTTAGTTTGCTTTTTCTAGTTGCTCCAAGTGGTCTTTGCCAAGCAGTGGAGTCTGAATCCTGACCCAAATTATAACCTTTTTCTTAAGCTACTGAAGGAATTTCAGAGGAGGAGGGAGGAACAATGTTTTTCAAAGCTGGTAAATAGGGGCTTCTTGGTGAATACTTCTTATTTATGGAAAAATCAGTTTGTGTAGCAAATTTCCAGTCAGCTCTAATTCCTGTCCTTCCCTGCAAGGGATTTAGAGGAGAGCTTCAACTGGGATCTCCTGCTCTGCCTCCCTGATGCCTCTCCATAAAACTGTCCTGCTTTATGGGTGGGATCCCACAGATTGCCTTGTGGGTGGGAATACTGTCACACAGTAAGAAATAGATGTTGATGTTTAATGTTTTCATTTCAGTGGAATAAACCTTTCCTTCCCCTTGGATTGGCTGGAGAGTAACAAACTGCACCTGCATGTAAAGAAGTCGCACCTGCATGTAAAGAAGTCGCACAACTGTCCTCAAAGAGCAGTGGCATTACACTGGGCTGGTCTCCTGGGATGAGTAAGGAGGATCTGCAGGTGGGTTTGTTGATCTACAATCCCATGGCAGACTGAATGGTTTCACTGTGTACCCGTATCTAGCACAAACATCATAAAAACACGTGGCAGCCTTGCTCCCATCCTTGCTCAGAATTAGTTTCCTCCAGAGTACTTCAAAGGGACAACTTTGTATCTTTGTATTCCCTCTTTCCATGCTGACAAGCCTCTAGCAAGTTTATACTTCACAAGTCTTATGAGTGATTATCTCATTCTTGTAGTTTTTCATGGTTTAGTGCACTGCTATTAGTGCAGCTGCTATTTGTATTCCAATTAATTACTGGCACAAGTGATTACCTGGGGTTGAGGCACAATTAGGATCAGCCTATCAATTAGGTTACATGCCTGTCTGGCCATGTTTTCCCATCCCACAGGTTTATGGTGCATGGAGATAGGGTAAAAACACAGCAGCTGGGTAATGAAGAAAGGCTGGATTCATCAGGAACTCTCCTGAGCTCATCCCCCAGGACCTCATTACCCTCCCAAACCCTATTTGCATTTATCTCTGAAAGCAGCACAAGGCCAGCATGGTGCCCTGAAGCTCCCTGCCCTTGGGCTACCACCATCAGCCTGGTCTTGTGCTCCTGGCATTGCAGAACCAGGGAGATAGGGATTTGATACCCATATTACACACAGGGATTTGGGTTGTTGCTGTGCTATAAGCACTCCCTGGGGGCTTGCAGCCCTGGGGGGGGTCCTGGCTGCAGTAGGGCGGACTTGTGTGCTCAGAGGGGAGATGCTTCTCTGCTGGCCCTGCCCTGAGTCTGTGCTTGCTTTGCTGATGGGAGCTGCTGGGAGCATTTGCCCTAGGGGAGAGCTGGGAGGGGGCCTATTGTAGCTTCTGGGGGGTGCAAAGTGGTTTTCTGGATGGGTGGTGGCTTAAACTGGGATTTGGTGCTAGGGAGGTGACTGCCTCTGTAGCTGAGCTCTGTAGAGTAAGAATTTGATAGGGATTTGAGTTGAAAGACTTCACAAAACAGTACAAATCCCTGAAGAGAGGGCTTTGACCCCTGTTTCCATGCAATGGGGGCTTGCCTTGTTCACAGGCTGGGGTACCCTAACTGGGGGGGCTGGTCTGTTGCTCTTGAGGTGCCTGACTGGGACATGCATGAGCAATGCAGGTACCTTGCATGGAGCATCCTTGTCCAAGCGGGGAGCTGGGAAGGAAGACTGTCTCTGTACTCACTCGTATCCTGGAGGGTGAGTATGGTGGTGAATTTCAGTAGTTCTGGCTGTGAGAAGGGGGAAAAGCCAGAACACAGAATAGTGGTGCCTTAAGGGCTTGCTTTAAAACTTTTCCCAATGCTTTGTCTTACTGTGTTTACAGGGGTTTCTTGATAGACAGCCTAGCAAAGATGTGTGCTGTTCTCAAGCAGGAAATCTCTGCTTGACCAGGATTTTAGCCTGGGATTCAAACCCTGAGGCTTAACCCTTTAAAGTGTGTTTGAAAATATTCTGTAAAGACAGCAGTTTCTACTGTGCGTTGGGAAGAGAGGAGCAGAGTCGTGGTGATTTGAGGTGGGAGGTGCTGTTGACCTGAGTGGAAGTCACATTGAGATGGGTCATGCTGCTGCTGGGACAGTTGGGGGTGCTAAGAAATCCTGGGTTCTGCCTAAAGCACATGGCATCAGGTGTGTGTGGCAGTTTGAAAAGCCACATCTAAACCTCTGAGTCCTGATGTGCAGGATAAAGCTGTAAGCAAATTTGCTCCTGCTGCGTGGCACCAAGGAAAGGAATTCTGTTTTGGCTGCCTCTTGGGAACTGTTTAAACTAGTATTTCCTCCTAGTGTTTATCCCTAATGCCTCTTAGTGCTTTGGCTGTTTCAATTTTCCCTGCCTTCAGAAAATCCATCTGAAAATATTTAAGAAAACCCTCAACACTAAAATCTGACTTGCTCCTGTCAATTTAAGCCTCTTATGCCATTTGATCCAGGAACTGCTGCAATTTTAAGTCTTCTTTTGTTTATGGATTAGTTTTTTGGTTTGGGTTTATTTGTTGGTTGATTTGGGAGTTTTTTTTCCCCCTGATCTTTTCCCTTTCTATTAATTCACACAGTAGGAGTAGGGTTTTTCCCAGCACTCTAAATTCAGCCTGATCATATTGGGCATTAGCTCAGCCCTTGGTAAATCTAGTATGCTTGAAGCTCCCTGGGCCAGTGGAGGCCCTCTCTCTGCCTGGCCAGTCAGGGGAGATTTAGGCTCAGTGATTCTAGGGAAACAGTCTGGAAACCAGAGCTGATCTTATCCAAGAAGGAGACAACGCAGTGTGAGATGCTGAAGCCTTGATGAAAGCTAGAGAGTGGGGGGCTTTGGGAAAGCAAAAGGGGCTGTCCCTCTGTATGTGCCAGCCCAGGGTGCCTCCACCTTGCTGCAAAATATGAGGCAAGGAGAACATCCCTTTCTTCAAATCCTTCCCAATAACACACAATAAAACATGGGAGTGTTCTCATTGAGAGAGTTTATTGTTGTTATTATTTGTTATGTGGTAATTCACTGGAGTGTGAAGTGCTGCTCTTGGAATTAATTTCAGTTGAAGCTTTTAATGCTGTTTTGTGCTTGTAATAACATATTAGTGCTGATCTGTGTTAGCTTGTTCTGAAGCTTAATGGGACTCTTCTTTGAATGTATCTGAGAAACTACCAAATCCTCCTTTAGCTAAAAGTCAGGCAGGCTCCTTGGAGAGCAGTTTGATGGGATTGCTGCTAATTCCAGCTTTAATATTCTTCCTCCATTAAGGTAACCTTGCTGAGAGCTGTTCATCCCAGGAGCCCGCTCAACACGGGAGGTTGCACCGCAGTGTGAAGCTCTGCTCAGCTGATGTGCAAAACTCTGCTTATGGCACACTTTATGGTGTGGAAAAGTAGAAAACAGTTGCTAGATCTCAACTTCTGACTACATTTGGGAACTATTCAGAGGGGAGATGGGACAGGATCTTGCCAGCTTGCCGATGGAAGCTGTGAGATGCTGCTCATGTGCTCCATGCTGGTGGCCTCTGGGATGAACAAGTACTCATGCCATCACTTCCAGCATGTGGTGAGTGCTTTGGGAAGGGACACCTCTACCCTGAGGTCCCCTCTGCCCAGGAGCCTTGAGGCACCTTCTGCTCCCCCATCAGGCATCAGGGTGTTTGCAGGGGAGCTGCTGGCATTGCTGAGCATCACAACTGTGCGGGCAATGCGTCTGTCATCACCTCGGGACCCCTAAAGCCACATGGTCAATGGGCTGTTTTTGAAATGTGGCCTCACTGGTGTTCATAAGACTTTTCAGATAAATCAAGAGAAGATCCTGCCCTGAACAAGCATGCTGTCTACGTTAGAGGTAACAATAGAGGATAGACATAAAAGGAAAATCAAAGGATTAAAATCAATGAAAGTTAATAACCTGAATATATTCAAGGATCTGGGCTAAAGAAGGGAGACAACAAACCATGGGTGAAAGCCAAAGGCCCTAATAGGACAGCAGGTTACAGTGGTAAGAAAGGAGCCATCTGTTCCAGCTGAAAACAAGAGCAGAGATGGCTTTTGTGAATAGTCTTCTCCGTCTTCTACTCAAACTTAAAAATGCTGGCTAAAAGGTGTACCATTGGTTTAAATGAATTTAGGTGGTTAACAAAGGGAAATTTAGAATGGGATATCTGAATGTAATTGATTTTTCTCTCCTTTCTAAATTCAAAAAAGGTTAGGCCATCTTGAGGGTTACTCTTCCATCATGTAGCAGGAGTGGTGTTTGACTTTTGCCCAGGTTTCCACAAGGAGAGCAAGACCCAAGGTAGTAAACTCTTGCTCCCATGGAAGTCACTCATGTCTAACCTCACTTATTTCACAGGAGATAGGGTCCACCCTTGGGAATTGTTGCCCCCACAAAAGGCAGTTATCTGGTAAATACAGTATAGCTATAGTGACAGTGCCCCAGGACACCGTCCAGGGTTAAGCCACCTCTTCCTTTCCCAAGCAGAACCACCTTCTTTAATGGCCATCCATGTCTGGGTACAGGAGGAAGCCCATGAAAGTGGAATCGTTGACATTGTCGGCATAGATACCATTGTTGTCCCCCTCCCCGTACACCTGAAGCCAGACCTCGTCCCCAGAGCTGAGGTGGAGCAAGACAGAGCCACTCGCTTGGTCAACATTGTTCTTCTGGAACTGGTCGTAGGTGAAGATCACCGCCCTGTCCTTCTTGTAGAGGCTGACCTTGACATCTGTCAGGTAGACTGTCAGGTGGTAGGCGAAGTAGTATGTGCCCGGGATGTTGCAGAGGAACTTGCCAGTGCTGGCATCATAGTGCTTCTGCTCGTTGTAGAAGATCTTGCTGAAGCGGATGGGGACGTTGGGGTGGGGGGCTCGGTCCGTCAGCCCCACGCTGAAGGCAGAACGGTAGATAAAGGCACCTTCGCCCTTGTCCCCTTTCTGCCCTGGGTATCCAGGGAATCCTCGTGGCCCTTCCCGCCCTGGGACTCCTGTGTCACCTTGATCACCCTTGGAACCTTGCATACCTGAGAGACAGAGTGGAAACAGGGAATTCTGTTTGGATGGCGCCAGCAGCTGCTACCCACCAGCCCAAAACATAGAGGGGGGTGTAGCATGAGGATCTGCTCAGCAGCAATAACCTCAACGTCCCTGTGAGTTGAGTCAGCAAGTGGAAAGCCCACTCAACCCCCCCAGGCTGTGTGCAGAGCATGCCTGATAAAGCATCATTAGTTGGAAAAACAACCACCAGCCAAACTCTTTGACTTGGGTTGTAAAATCTCCATCCCTGGAGATACTTGAAAGCCATCAGAGATCAGGCATGGGCCAGCGTGAGATCTGCTAGGGCTGAGGCTTACCGCTGGCTCCAGCATGGATGTACCCCCTGTTCCTTACCAACCTTCCTCTCCTTTCTCTCCCTTTAGTCCATCTTTTCCATCTTTCCCATCCCGGCCAGGGAGCCCGTTGTGGCCGGGGTAGCCGGGCGCTCCTCCCATCCAGTTGGCACATGGAGTTTTGGGATCAGGCTGAACTTCCTGGGCAGCTACCTCTGTGCGGCAGGGTGCCAGCAGCAGCAGCGAGCAAAGGAGGAAGCCTGCTGAGCCCCTCATCATCGGTTCCTGATGTGGACATGCACTTCGTTAGCTTTAAAGGTTAATAGGAACAAAAGAAATGAACAAACCCCCCACCCTGATAACTGAGAGGCACGAAGACTAAAGTTTGAATCAACATATCCAAAGGAAAGCAATTCTGCTCACTCCAAGGGCTCTTCTGCATCCAGCATAGTGCTCGCGTGAGCTCCACAAGCCAAGCCAGGATGGGGCCCCTGGGAGCACATGCGGTGTGGAGGGGAGCAAATGCTGGAGTTGCTTCCCCAGCACTTGTGGGCTTTTTATATAGACACGGCTGTAGCTTGGGACCAAGTATGGCAGATGCAAGGATATCACAAATTATGTTTTTGGATTGCGGGAAGAGGATTACACATCCAGGGATTACACATCTTGGAAGTGTTCAAGGCCAGGTTGGACAGGGTTTGGAGCAATCTGGTCTAGTGGAAGGTGGCAGGGGGGTGGAACTGGATGAGCTTTAAGATCCCTTCCAACCCAAACCAGTCTGTGATTCTCGAAGACAAGTTGTGCAGTGTTTAGGCACCACAGGATCAAGTTTTTCTCTAGTTGCCTCGCTAGTCAGAGCAATCAGTGCAGCTCCTCAGAACCGGATCCGTGATGGTGCCCTACAGCCAGCCTGGGGCTTTGTTCTGATGCTCCCATTAATCAGTGGGACCTTGGTGGGCTTTGGCTCTGGCTTTTAGGAAACAGATATTTTAAAATGACTATTGTGTGATACTGCTCCAGGGCAGAGACTAGACGCTGGAACCTCCTGTTACAAGGATTTAAAGTGGCATAATAGGCAATGAAAGGTGAGTAACAGCATGGCCATTAAGAGTCCCTTAGCTCTGTAATTTCCAAGAAAAATAGTATTTCAGAGCAATTCCTTTGCAGGGTTGATTTTCCTGGGTGAGCTATTTAAATGTCATATTTTAAGTAATGTCATATTAGCTCTTGCATAATTGCTTCAGAGGAAGCCAAATAAATGTGCTGGGTTTGGCTGGGATAGAGTTAATTTTCTCCATAGCAGCTGGTAAGGGATGATGTTTTGGATTTGTGCTGGAAACAGTGTTGATCACACAGGGGTGGCTTAGTTACTGCTGAGCAGTGCTTACACAGAGCCAAGCCCTTTTCTGCTCCTCATCCCACCAGCGAGCAGGCTGGGGGTGCACAAGGAGTTGGGGGGATACAGCTGGGACAGCTGAACACAATGGACCCAAGGGACATTCCATATGATGTCTCATGCTCAGCATATAAAGCTGGGGGGAGGTTGGCCAGGGGCTGCTGCTGGGCATCGGTCAGTTGGGGGTGAGCAGCTGTTTTAATTTGCATCACTTGTCTTTCTTGGGGTTTATTTCTCTCTCTTATTTTCCCTTTCATTACCTCTGTGCTTTGCAACAAGGGATGTAGCGATTGCCCATGAACCAGGGTGGACAAGAAAAATGGATGTCTGTAAACCCTGAAAGAGGCTTGGCTTGGTAAGCGAGGGTGTGCATATTTGGGCACACTGTGACATGGCCACTTTGCCATGGCACAAAGTAGAGGGGCCCCTGTCCCCCCATATGAGTTCCCTCCTGCTTGGCTACATGCATGCACCATCCATAATCAGCACAGGCTGTCTGGGGCTCTCTTAACTGCTTTAACACACGCTAGTGTTCAATAGAAATCAGCCTCAAAAACGTGTGTCTTGAGCTCTGTTGGTGATTTTGTTTGATCTAGTTCTACTTTCTCATATGCTGCTAGAATGCAAATATCAAAATCTTAGCACCGTGTGTCCCAGAGCCAGCTCTTTTGCTGGTGCAAATTTAAACCCTCCTTTATGGTCAAACGTGGAGCAGATTTGAGGCAGCCCAAAGCAGGGCTGCAAGGAGCTTTCCTGGCAGATGCCTGTCCAGCTTGCTCTGAAGGGCTCGAGGTGATGCCCGTCCCACAGCACCTTTGGGTGGCTCTTCACTGCAGGTACATTATACCATCTAGTTTTCCCCTTTCTCATAAGAAAACTGTTTTGATCTGCAAATAGAAATCTTCTATTTGCTACAGTTTGACTCAAGTGCCAGCGATTTGCTTGTTTGAGAAATTAAGTTACTCTCTGGCATACGGATGTATTGTAAAGGAGAAGTTTTAACCTGAGTTTAAACTCTAGTTGATCTCCCCTTACTTTCTTTCCTGTTTCTTTCTGTCTTTGTCTGATGCTCAGGACTAACGTGAAATAATCTACTATATTTGAATGTCACTTGTACCTTTCAGACAAGTAACAGATGAACTAAGTACTCTTGGTGGCTTTCTGTTATTCCCTTGGCAGCTACTATATTAAAAGCTCATATGCATTATATGAAGCTTATTCGTATATCAGGAGAAATTAGCATATCATCCATAAGAACAATGCATTCATAAGTGCAATATAGGGAGTCAGACCATGATTCAGAATTTAAATTTCACATAATGCTATAATAATAATTATGATATTAAATATATTATTATTAATAATTA
>NW_009926325.1:0-2564 GCF_000696875.1 Nestor notabilis
CAAAGCTCCGCTCGTAGCGCTCCACTCTGAGCTCCGGGTCCTCCTCCGGGGCGTACACGTTCTGTGGGGGGAGAAGGAGGCCCCTTCACAGGCTTTGACCCCTCAGCAGCACGCCGAGAGGGGCTTCAGACAAGAGACACCCCTGCAGGCAAGGCACGATGTGAAGCAGACCACATTCCCGGCCCCTGATCCCAGGGAACAGACACCATTCCCATCTTTCTTCCCACAAAGCCACCAGCAGTTTCCTTTGGACGGAGCCTGCAGCAACCCGCTGGCTTCCAGAATAAAGGAATTCTATCCAAAGTGCTTGCCCCACGCCAAGGAGCCCATCTCCCATGTGCACAGTGCTGTACCTGAAGGTAGCTGTTGCCTGCGGGGTCATCCAGGATGATGTGAGCATTCGCCTTTCCCTCTATGATCTGTGGAAAGAGCACATCCAGGCATTAATGCTCTTCCTAATCCTCCACTCCAGGCACCGGGACGCTCCCAGCACATCCCAGACATTCCTAGCGCTGCCCTCAGTTAAACAGCAGCAGGGGCTGGGTAAAACAAGCGTGGAAATGCAGGAGGGCGCTCACCTCCTGCAGCTTCCCAATGAACTCCCGCAGCTTCCCGGTCCTGCTGGGCACAGAGCTGTCCCCCAGCGTGAAGGGGTTCCTCTCCACCTGGAACAGCAGGAACCTCAGTGCAGCGCGAGCCCCCAGCCCCGCAGCGGAGCCCCCCCGAGCCGCACAGCACCACTCACCAGGTCCCGGATGTCCTTGAGCAGCCCCTCCAGCGTGGTGAACTTGCCCCCCAGCGCTCCCATGCCCAGCTCGAACTCCAGCTCCGGGATCTCCACCCTGCACGTCTCGGACTGCGGAGGAAGAGCCCCGTGAGCCCTGCGGGGCCACTGAGCCCCACGCACCCAGGGCAGGATGAGGCCGGTACCTTGAGGATGCCCCTAATCATGTCGGAGGGGTCTGTGCTCCGCAGGGGGTTGTGATCCGCAGGGTAATCCTGGTGCCCTGCGGCTCGATGGCTCCTCCAGACTTCACCTGCAAGAACCCAGAGTCGGCTTCACCCAGTGCGGTGCTTAAATCACACCCCAGCGCCTTAACAGGGTTTACCCAGCAGCTCAGAGGCCGCTCCATGCCCAGGGATAGTGCCTAAACCCAGGAGACTGGAGCAGACAAGGACACGGACAAACAGAGCTCTCCAGGACTCAGTCCTCCCCTTGGCTCATCCATGAATCCAGCCCGGCTTCACAGAGGAGGACAGAGACGCTGGGAAACACTCACCCATGGAAGCAGAGCCCACCAGAGCCCTCCCCACTGCCCCCCAGAGCAGAGGGCAGGGGTTTGCCAGCTCACCTCATTCGTCCTGTGCCCACAGGAGTCACAGTTTGTGGCCATGATAATCACTTCCTTGAAGTGTGGGATCTCTGGAGCACACGGTCAAGGAAAACTCAACGCAAGGGCAGCCTCAGAGATCCCAGCAGCCCCGAGGCACTGCAGGAGCTCGCTGGCAAGTCCTGAGCGGCACCAAGACACCCTGACACGCTCTTCACACAGGACTCTCCTCGCCACTGGCTCCATGCAGAGCCCCACGGGGGGGCCTGATCCGCGCCCCCACCCCAAGGATACGCACTAACTTCATATTCGTGTTGGCTGGAGCGTTGCACTCGGGGCAGTTGGTGTTGAACTGCAGGACCTGGGTCACGGGAGCAGACAGGAGCATCAGAAAGGCCCGTCCAGTGCAGAGAGCGGGTCCTGGGCACCAGCCATGCAGGCCTGGGCACCACCACGGTCACCCACCTCGTTCCGCAGGTCCTCCGCAGCATCGTCTGGCTTCTCACCCAACTCCTCTCCCTGCAGGAAGGACACCAGGAGCAGCATTAACTCCTGTTCCTCCCCTCAGGGTCTCCCAGAGGATGAGGGGGCTGATGAGCCCGCCTTGTGCATGCAGCAGGCTGATGGCACAGCCTGAGCTGCCCGTTACCTCCAGTCCCAGCATGGCAGCCTGCTGGGGACTCCTCCTGTAGTGAGTGACCACCAGAGCAGCATCCTTCTGTGGCGCGTGAGGGTTCTCCACAAAGCTGTTCCCTGAAGGGTCGTCGATGATCTATGGGAGAACAAAGCTTTGGGAGCCCATCCTGCACTTCCCCTGAGGGGAAAGGGGCTGCACCCCCCAGCACTCACAAAGGTGAAGGAGGAGTGCACTTCTTTCAGCTCCTTCAGCTTCCCAATGAACTCATCTATTTTACTGGCCACCTCTTGGTCTGTTGCCTGCAAAGGAGGACACGCTTGAGACCAGTGCTGGGGGCAGCCCAGAAGACACCACTGACACCAGCACAAAACCAAAGCGCCCAGAACTACCAGCAGTGCACAGGGCTGGTAGGCAGAGGGTGAGCGCAACGAGCATTCCTGAGGAGCTTCCCCTTCCACCAGCTCTTACCCTGCGGACAGGCTGGTCCTGCTCCAGGCCGGCCACAGCCCTGTCAATGATCCCTTCGATGGTGGTAAGAACTGGGGAAGGAAAGAGAACAGAAGGGGGGCACTGTTAAACACACCACAGTGGTGCCA
>NW_009926325.1:2595-2828 GCF_000696875.1 Nestor notabilis
CCCGCCCGCCCCCCACAAAGGCCACACCAAGCTTATGTGACCCAATGGACCCGAGGCAGGCCCTTCCCCACGCAGGCCCCCTACCCACCTCCCTTCTGGGAGAAAGCAGGGATCTCGAAGTCCAGCTCTGGAATCCGAGCCGTGGCACAGTCGGTCTTCACCACCTCCCTGTTCAAGTCCTGCACACGACAAGCGTTGAGGAGCAGCGTCAGGATCCCGACGGCGCCCGGAGC
>NW_009926326.1:0-208 GCF_000696875.1 Nestor notabilis
GGTGGTGCACAAGGGGTATAGCCCACCGCAGTGTCCCCCCCTCCTGATGCCAGGGTGATGGACACACTTTCCCAATGGGGCACATGGGCTGCTCTGAGGTCACCCTCAAAGATGGGCACAGAACACCCGGTTATGGCATGTAAAGGAGCGCGAGGCTAATGCTATTAACAATAATCCAGCAGCGCTGCCAGCTGCTGCCCAGAACCTC
>NW_009926327.1:0-5675 GCF_000696875.1 Nestor notabilis
AGCTGGGAAGAGGGGGATCCGGGTTGGAAGGGAGCTGGGATGGGGGGAGCCGGCATGGGGGAGAGCTGGGGTGGGGTGAGCGAAGCAAAGTTTTCTTGTGAGAAAGTCATGTCGAGCTCCGTCTGTGTGTGATGGTTTGCGGGCCACTGTCGTACGCGGGTTAGGTGTGGTTATTGTTTAGTAATCTTATACCACTGCATTTTCTTGTTTTGTTTTCCCTTTAGGTCATTTTTCTTCATGGATTGGGAGATACCGGGTGTGTATTATGATTTATTGCATGCTTAATAGTTGTTACAGTTTCAAATGTAAGGCTGCATGCTTTAAAGATGTGAGCAGTTAAGAGTTGCTTAAGCTTTTTATTTAGCCCTTAACTGAATGTGGGGGCTAACAGGAGATGAAACTTGTATGCTGGAGTGATGGTGACAAATATTTCTGCAAAATTTTCCAGCGTAAGTACTCAAAAGCTTTTTCTTTTCTCTTTTCAATTGCTTACCTAATTTGGTCTGAATGGGATCCCTCGCTTGTTCTTGAGTCAAACTTGGTGGAAAAAGAAGTCTGTAGGTTTATCACCTTTCACTTTCCTGAGAGTAGGTTCCTGTGCTTGTCTAAATTTAGAGGGTTGTTTGTTTTTTCTCTTCTCCAGACCTGTGGATTGTTGGTTTGCCAGTAGATGCAGTTAGTCTGTGGTTTCTTCTCCAGCATGTCATACTTGCATTAAAATCCAGGCTTACTTTTATCTAAGCAAACTCCTAAGTAGTCGCCTAATATCTACAGATTTCTTTATCTGAAATAGGGTCTTAACAGTCCAAAGAACCCACCCAAATAAGCTGTGAAATACCCTGCTTTCCTTGTTCTTGTTATTTCCATGTTTGAGTGGAAATGGAAAGAGCAGGGAATTTATGAGGGGCATTCTAGGTGTGGTGCAATATTTCCATTTGAAGCTTGTGCGTGCCAAGATACTGAATTAACAAGTTAGGAGTGTTCTGAAATCTTTTTTGCTGGAAGACTTTAAAGAAGTTCACACTTTGATACTGAAAATAAGTAGCATGAGTGCTTTGTCTGTTGTTCTTCCTTATGGGCAAAACTGCCTAATACATTTTTGGGGTTTTTTTTTGTTTTGTTTTGTTTTGTTTTTTCTAATAACTCTGTTTTTGTTACCTGGAACTTGAATGTTGCCCTTGGGTTTAAACTTCTGATGTTGAAGACACAAACTTTTTTCTGAGGAACTAAAAAAAAAGTCATCTGTCAGAACTGAAAGTTGTGTACCCTGGGCACTTAATACATTAAAAGAGTCAGATCCGTACACTTGACAGTATTCTACAAGTGGAGATGTTTGCTGTTGTGTTGTGCTGACACACCACCTTGTTCGCATTATCTCCCTTCCCTTTTGCTGGTAGGGCACAGCTGAGGCAGCAGTATTGCTTCAGTGTCTTGGCACCAAATGTTCAGCAAATGATTGCAGAATCTTTTGAGCCTTTGGAATTTGAGTCCTTGCAAATTGGGTTGATGTTGGTTTTGGCAAGAGGAACAAAACACAGATTTGATTAAATTTGCGTTAAAGAGATTTGCTCTATAACATAAATCGTGTTTCTTATACAAATGTGGTATTTCCATTCTGATGACAAAGTAAACAGAGAGTCGTGAGCTCTGAGCGTACTGGAATGTGTGCATTAACAGGTTGTAACACCTCTGTGGAAATACAGTGATTTAGCTGCATTTGTTCCTCCAGCCCACTGCAGATCAGATTAGCTAAAGCTGCCTTTGACATCCTGCCATTTTTTTCCAAAAGAGCCACAGTAGTGACCCATAACCAGATTGTTTGAAGAGACCTAATTAGCAATTTTATCATTTCCCACAAAGTGACCTGTTCTACTTCATGTGAATTTTGCTTACTTCAGTTTACCAACTGTATTTTTCTTATTCTGAGAAGTGTCTAACAGAGGTTATGTTCTTTTTCTCTCTTAGCTCCTATATAAATGGCACTTAAAGATTGGTACATACTTGTCAAAATCTGAACAAAAGGTACAACACAGAGGATTGTTCTAAGGAGTCTGCCTAAATGTGTATACAATGTTGCTTTCCAAATTTGTCAAATTAATCTTTATTATCTGGCTGAAGAAAGTCCCCAAATTCTTATCTAACTACTTTTTCTCAGTCATATTCTCCTTTAGATTCTTATTTGGCCTTCTGTGATACTGCAAATATTATGCAAGTAATAGCACACACAATTTGTTAATAGTATATATAAAACTATTGGTAGTAAGTAGGCTGAGATATACAGCCAGTGTTTCAAATGTCTGTGCTGTCTGTGTGTTTGAATTGTCTTTAACTTTGGGTAGCGTACATTAACATTTTAGGATGATACTAAATTTAAAACTAAACCAAATATGCTTTTATGGCTTGTCTATTGTTGGTCTCGTTAGTTCAGTTCTGTCACTGATGAATTTATTAGAGGTGTTCTCTGCTTAGAATCAACTTTCCAGTATTTAGTTAAGTGGGTGAGTTAGGAATAGTGAATAATGAGAAAAATCAGGAAAGACAGGTCCTATTGCGTGTTCTGGAAAGCCAAGTGCAGGCACAGGCAGTGGTTCTGTATAGGTTCAGGTTTGGGTCCAGCTTGACTCCTGGAGTGAGTCTTTCAGAGCTGTTTGTTTAAAGTAGGCTTTCCAGTTTCCTGGTTTGTAAGAAGCTTGATAACTCATCTGCTGTGCAGATCTTGTGGTGTTCCGGGCATTCATACAGCATGTGCTTGACATTAAAAAGCTATCTGCCGTTTGGAGTGGTGTTCAGGACTGCTTGAATCTAAGAGCGTTCAAGCTGACCCAAAGTTAAGGGATCTGATTGATTAGGTTGGTTCCCTGGCGTTAGCTTAGATGTCAGTTCGCTACAATCTCACATCAGTAAATGTGGTTCAGGAAAACAAAGCTGTCTGTGAAAGAAGCTGCTTTAACTCTACAGGAGCAGCAACGTAGCCTCTGGGCTAGAGCTGCCTAGAAGCGGGGTACCTGCGTTCATGTCTTGTGGCACCCAAGTTAATAAAACCAGCCACATACAAAGCAGGTTTTGCCTAGAGCCAAAGTGGTACTTCTACAGCTGTGCTGCAACTATGTTAGTCAAATCAGATAGTCTCCCTGGCTGTATAGATGCAACAAACAGAGGCAGAACAAACCCTTTGAATTTAGTTCTGTATTCATACCATACTGCAGTTGATGTAAAAATTTTCTGGAACTGTTTTTATATTGATATAATTCAGCATATTTCATACCTTGTCTGTGTTCTTGCACCAACATAGAAATAAAAGCTAAGCCAAAACATAAATGGCATTTAATGTATTTTTTTGTTAACAGGCATGGATGGTCAGAAGCGCTTGCAGGTATCAAAAGCCCCCATGTAAAATACATTTGCCCACATGCGTAAGTTTGTAACTTCTTTTGTTTTACCTTTTTCTGTAGAGTTCCATGTTAAGATGAAATCAAATGGGATTTCGATTTTTTTTTTATATAAAAAAGTCACTAATGTTGATGCTAATAAGTATTTTGTTATTTTTAGGAACTGCTGTGTGATTTACTTTAGGGCAGAACTGCATTTTTATTCATATTTTGCATTTGTTACTAATTCTGACTGAAAATATATTTGGAAAGTTTTATGTGCAAAGATATGGATTATTTTGACTTTGGTTTCACTGGATTGGGTTGGTTGTTTCTTCCCCCACACCCAACAGTAATTTGTTAAAAGCCTGTCTTAACAAGGAGTAATTTTCTGTATTCTACTGATGATTAGATATACTTTGTACTTAAACTTAGATGGGCATATAATAGATGAAATTTCCGTTACCTACAGTGAGTTTCAAAGGTTCACAGGATATTTATACTTTCAGTAAATAATGCCATTTGAGCTGTCTTTTTGCAATTTGAGAAGTGAAATACTTTTGAGGAGCGTCAGAAGTCAGTAAATAAAGCATTAAGATCTATCCAGTATTTACTTAGTGATAGAAAAAATAATTAAGTATAATTTTAATTTATTTTAACACAAAAATCAGATTGTCTTTTGCTCCAACAGTCTTGGGAGACGTGCAGCAGGGATGACAGGGAGAAGTAAGCAATGTTGGTGTGTTACTGATTACTCGGCTGTGATTTATTCATTTATTTTACCACATGGCCATGCTATGCTGAGCATTTCAAATAGAGCTTAGCAATATCTGCTCTTTATCATTTCTTGCCCTTTGTCTTCTTTCAGTCTTTCCCTGCAGAACTTACGGAATCATAGAATCATTCACTGGTTTGGGTTGGAAGGGACCTTAAAGATCATCCAGTTCCAGTACCCCCTGCCACAGGCAGGGACACCTTTCACTAGACCAGGTTGATTAAAGCCCCATCCAGACTGGTCTTGAACACTTTCAGGGATGAGGCATCCATAAGTTCTTGGGGCAACCTGTACCAGTGCCTGGCCACCCTCATAGTGAAAAATTTCTTCCTAATATCATGTTCCTCAGATTCCATAGATTATAGCCAGATTTGATCTGTAGCATGGTCTGTTGGAGTGGTTGTGGTGCGTCTGAAAAGATGTCGTGAAGCAGCGTAAGGGTGGGAATGAGTCCTGCAGTGAAGGCAGGCACTGCTTAAGCAGATTCAGCTGTTGAGATAAGCATGTATGGCCAGACTTGTATCCACCCCTGTACTACATTTAGCTTCTTCCTTAGGTTGGCTGATGCTGCTGTGCAAGGTGCCTTCATCCACTGAACATTTGTGTAGAACTGTGATAAATAACTGTTATTTAGAAATAACTGAATGGTATATATAAAATATGTATATGATATATATGCAGTCACACACCCCCACATACATATAAAGCAGCCCACGAATGCTTAGCTTGCTCTCCATAGAGAGTGGCTAATTCAGCCCTGAATGTTAAATGTGTTTGGGCTGGCAGATTTCAAGAGAGATTTCTTGAAGGGACACTACAAACTAGCTAATGTTTATTATGGTTTAAAAGAAAGACAGAATTGGGGATATGTAATTTCATGACAACTTCATCTGCATTATTAAATTGCAGTATATTTCTTACGTCATTTCTGTTCATTCTCATTTCTAGGCCTGTTATGCCAGTTTCTTTGAACATGAACATGGCTATGCCATCATGGTGAGTATTTGTTCAATCACAGACAGTTCTAATCAGAAGATACCTAGGGGTTTGAACTCATTGTTCTTAATTAAAAATCATGAACAACCTGAATGGCTGGGCTTAATCACATGTAAGTTAAAAGGCTTTTTGCTTTAGTTCTCTTCTTATTAAAGGGCTCTCATGAATTACACTCTAATTCTCTTTATGTACTGTAGTAATGGTTGTTCCTCTGGACTAATCTGTATATCTTAAAATACAAAACACACTTTGTAAGTATAGTCTGTAGTCTGTATTGTGTATGAATTCATAGTCATAGTAGAAGAGATGGAGTGGAAGTATTATTGCCACTAGTGAGAAATATTTGGTGGGTTAGTTGGATATCTAGAAACTGTTTTTCTAGAACATCCATTCTGAATAGAAAATAAGAAAAGATAACTTCAGTGGCTTTAAACCAGTCCACTTTTTTTTTCTTCTCAAGTAACTTGTGTTTGTTTTTCCTATATTTCTTCAAACTATTTTAATTTTGTACATGCAACTGATAAATTGAAATTCCT
>NW_009926327.1:5706-15233 GCF_000696875.1 Nestor notabilis
TTGGAGCAAATGTCAAAACTGAGCTGCTTAATCTGCAGCAAGTTACAGAAGATATCAGAACTCAGAGAATCTTTGTTGACTAGATGTAGCCTTTTAGTCACATGCACAGGTTGTTCATTATTTCTTGTAAACTCTGGGTGGTTGGTACAAAATAATATGTTAGCTAGCATTTTTATGTGGAAATTATCCAGTTTTGTTATTTGTGTTTTAAAGAAGTGGAATGGATTCTCTAATGAGTAACGCTCTTGCTGATATTTTTGTAAGGTTTGATATCATTGGACTTTCTCCAGATTCACAGGAAGATGAAGCTGGGATCAAGCAGGCAGCAGAGAATGGTATGCTTAGGAGTGCTTTTTGTGTCATAAAAGTGCTTCTTGTATTCTTAAAAATAGAGTATCAGTCTGAAACAGATTTTATGAAAACAAAATTATTAGGGAAAATTATATGTATATATTGTATTATTGCTGATCAAAGTTTACCTAAGTGCATTGTTTGGGTTTTTTGTTTGGTTTGTTGGTTTTGTATTTAAAACCAAATGAGTAAATAGATCAATGCACCACTATAAACACTTCATACTCTCAAATATGAAACGTACATGGGAACCAGTGTACTTTTTCTTTCAAGAGCTTCTGAGTAGCATAGCAGGTTAGAGCTTTACAAGCATGCACTTGTGATGCTGGATGGTTAGAAGAGGATACCATCCTTCTGGCAGTGGGGCTTTTGCAAGGCTTGCCTGTTTTTCTCCTTGGAAATGGTAGAGTGGCACTGGAATTTCTGATCATGCTCAAGATCTTTTGATACTTTTTAATGTATAGCAGACTATAGTTTCCTTTCACTAGCTTTCTATTGACATCAGGGAGGTCTCTTCCCTCTTCTAGGCCTTACAGAGCGTTTTTTAACTACTTATCTTTATTTATGTTGCAGTTAAAGCACTGATAGATCAAGAAGTAAAAAATGGAATTCCTTCTAATAGAATTATTCTGGGAGGCTTTTCTCAGGTAAGGTATAGTTGGAAAGACCTGTCTTTTTCTAGGGAAGTAACCTAGCTTTCCTAACATGGGAAATCTAGACAATGAAGAGAAAAAAGTTGATGTTATGTGCTCCTAAAATTTTAAGGTGTCAATTTTCTTTTGCCTTAAGAAATTAATTTTTTTTTTTTTTTAGTTTTAGGCAAATAATTACTATTCCCTGGAAAATGAACATGCTTGTGGAAAAAGATACTAAAATGAATAGTCTGTTTAAAGTCTTAATGCATGTAACATATGTAGCTTTGCTTGAAAATCTTGTTAGTATTTTTAATATAACTTTAATTTGGTAGATATTTGATGTTCTGGATTTATTTGGGAAATTCTTCCCTTCAGACTTTAAAGACATCTGTGGTGGGTAGGTTAATAGATTATTTGGTCTATAAACCAACTCCCCAGTCTCTGCAAGTAGTGATAATGTGGGGGGAGCAGGGACAGGGAGCAAAATAAATGTTGTCCAGGAATACTCATTTTAGTGTTGGTTCTAAAGGAGAACAGATTGGAATAGAAAAATACCTTTAAAGGAGAAACCAGACATCTTGAAACAAGCATTAAAAGGAATATTACAGTCACCATTCTAATACTTGTATCTCTTTATCTTAGGGAGGTGCTTTATCATTGTATACAGCTCTTACAACACACCAGAAATTAGCAGGTGTTGTAGCCCTCAGCTGTTGGCTTCCTCTGCGGGCTTCTTTTCCTCAGGTACTTGTTTTTTTCCTAAGCTAATGTGCACTTGGGGAATGGGTATATCTGAAGATTGTATCTTGTGCAGGAATTAGTGGCCATTGCTATTACTGAATATTGGTACTTGTTTGATAACTCAAAAGGCCCTGGAGTTCTAGAGTTTGGCAAATAGGGAAAATGAGGAAATACTCAGTAGCTATCTCTGCTTAAAATTACATTGCTAGGAAATGGAAAAGGATTCAGCAAATTTTCATTGAATATTAATTTTGTTGGCCGTTTGTTCCATCTTCAAGACACTATCTTATTAGAGACTAGGTATTTAAACGAAGTAACAGGTTTATTTACTTGTCCAAAGATCATGATATTCTGTTCTGAAATTAGTGCCACAATTCTATTTGTAGGTTTTTGAACTTAATGTGTTGTCAGGGACAGAGCTTATTGATGATGAACTTGCAGACTGTACATCTTGGTTTTGTTTTTTTTCCTCCAGAATTTAACTTGTCATTCCACAAGGTATAGTGCCGTGGGGTTATTTTATCTTGAAGTTGTTACTCATACCTCTATTTACTGTCTCTTTTTTCTCTTCTCCCCTCTAATTCCACCCCTATCAGGGCCCTATCAGCGGTGTCAACAAGGATATTGCTGTTCTTCAGTGCCATGGGGACTGTGACCCATTGGTTCCTTTAATGTTTGGTTCTCTCACTGTTGAGAAGCTGAAGAGTATGATAAATCCAGCCAACGTAACCTTCAGGACTTACTCTGGCATGATGCATAGCTCATGTATTGAGGTAATCTTCTTAATACACAATGTTTTAGCTGGGTATGCTACATCTCCCCCTCCCCCAAGTAAATATATATTGGGTGGGAGTTTTGGGGGGTTGTTTGTGGAGTGTTGTGTGGGGTTTGGGGTTGGTTTTTTTTTTTGTGTGTGTGTGTGTGGTGTTTTTTAATAACAGGTGCTTGATGCTACTGGCTTATTTTAATGAGTAACTGAATGCCTGGCTGAAGAAGCATCCATGACTAGTGGGAATTTCTTCATGAGATTGTAGTTTAGGGACTAGGCTTGTTAGTCTATAAAATACTCTCTCTTTTCCCCAAAATTTTTCTTACTTGCTTAAGAAATAAATAAAACACTGAATTGGAAGGCAGTTTCTTACAGCATAAATCCAACTTTATTTTGAAGAAAAGAATTCTGTTAGTTCTATGGATGGAGCCATTGAAGGAATAGGGAGGGAGGGAGGGAGGGAGAGAGAGTGTTGATGATACAGAAGAGGAAGCCTCAGATCCTATATTTATGGTTCTGGCTCAACACGCAGCTGAGCTGATGTAATGGCTTGCTGCTGCCAGAAAGGGGTGGACTAGTTCCTTCGGCTTATGACCCTGTGGCACTCTCTTCCTTCTTGTTCAGCTCTGATCAGCTCTGGGGCTGATCAGAAATTTCTCTGAACCATTTGAACGTGGTAAAACAGCAAAAACTGCTGGCTTCAGTTTTGGCACCCGTCATGAGTTAAAGCATCAGAACTCACACAAAGGACAAAAATGGTAGGAGCAAGAAACAGAAGAGGAGGCAAGGAACAGATCTGCCATTTGTCATCAGCAGTAACTTTGTTGATTTGGATTGTTGCATCTTGTTGGAACTGTACCTTTGGACAACCTCTTTGGGATGCACACAGTTGTATTGCATTTAGGCAGTAGTATTATAGAATTTTCACACAAATATATTAATAACGGGCTCTTTCTTACAACATAGTCTTAATAAAAATATTAGTTATTTTCAATATGGATTGGTTTCCCAGTCTAGTTTGCTGTATTGCTTTACCTTAGGGAAGGAAATATGTAGGTGAAACGGAACAGTTAGGAGGAGGAGCTACTGGATTTTCACACTGCTGCTAACTTGCAAAAGTTTAAAGTACACACGAAGGTGCAGCCTTAGCTACATTCAAATCCTATCCATGCTCAGCCTGGTGCTGTTCAGATCACCTGATAATTAGTATGTAGTTTGCCTGCTCAACTTCAGACAGAAAGAGAGGGTAATAAAGTAGTCTTTGCTCTTTTTCTTGTATTTAACCTCCTCTGAGTGCACAGTGCCTTGAAGCGTTATCAGCCTTGACTTGCTGTGTGCAAAGTGGTACAACTGTATCAAGTGCTAATTACTCAATACTTGTAGCCCAGCTGCTCATTATAACTGGAATGTTGAACATGATTTAGTGTATCTGAATATATATTAGTATAGAACTTCAGCTAATGCATACTCTTATCTTTAAACAGGAGATGATGGATGTAAAACAGTTCATAGACAAACATCTACCTCCCATAGACTGAAATGATACGTGAGAAGCCTTCTATATAAATACACCAGCATCAACTGTGGTAGAGTGTTAATCTTTTCATATGCCTGATAGGAAGCATTACTTCTATACCTACAGTGTTATTACTGTGTTGCAAATTTATACTTAGGATGAGGATTAAATAATATACATGTACAAAAAATGGTTATCTTTTTAGTGTTAATCATCCACTGGTGGGAGTATATGAATGAGGCAGCTAAATAACAATGACAGAATGTAACCTAAACATACTGGTTTAACACATCTGATTTTTTTTTTTTTTTATTGCAGAATTAAACTATTTGTACAAGTAATTAAAAACTAAATTTAAGTGAGCAACATAAACATGACCAGTTCAGTTACACTCGGGACATTACTTGTTCTCAGTACGCACTGAAAACATATTTAAACATTTCCTGCATAAAGTACACAACCTGTAATGCAATGGGCATATTATGGTAGAATAAATGCTGCTAAGAACAGAGCTTTAAATGTTAATTGCTACTCCAGATAAGGAGGATTGTTCTCCTATAATGGGTAGAAGTCAGCATATTTTAAACACCTCAGTTTTTAACTGTTTCATATTGGTAGATACTGTTTAAATTCTGAAGGGACTCATTCCATGTCAGACCATCCTTTGATGCTTATTGTCTTTTTTAATTACTGTAAACTGATGTCAAATGCTGACTTGGAACAGAATTCTGAAGAAGTGCATAGAGTCAATTCAAGTTTCATTTAAAAATTCCTGGGTTTGTACTGAATATGTCTTGTGCTTTAGTCTGTGTAGTTTTCATTTGTGTAGAAATGTTGATATATTTTACATGAGTAATTCCAGCTATCTGTCTGTTTCGGATTAACTAACTGAAAACAGTGCAGCTGTATAGTTTTGTCTATTGTTCAAGTCTCATCTGTAACAGACATTGACTAATTTGAATTATTTTTTTAATAGAAATATAAGTGCAATTAGGATATAACTTACTTTAAAATTACACCATGTAATACTTTCATTGCTTGTTGAGACTTGATGTCTTTTCTAAAAAAGAACAAACCATTCTCTTTTCAAATATATCATTCTGCATTTCCCTAGATCAGTGTATACAGCCTAGGAATATGAAGGCCTACTATGGGAAAAAATAAATCTACAGGATACAGAATGTCTCTTTCAGAAGCTTAAAAATCTAGAATGCAGTTGGTTATGGAAATTGATGCATACTGAAGAGCATTTTGCAGTTAAGAGCCGTAATTTACTTCTGGAAACAGCTGTTCTTCTGTAGAGCTCAGAGGCTGTCACCACATTAGGAATGTTTAAAAAACACACTACAGTTTTTACTACATAATAGGCTGCATAACAGTGTTCTATACTATAATATGTTTGCAAGCAAAGAATATTCCTTTTTGGATGCATCTGTTGTGTCAGCACCATGCTTCATACCTGCCTTTAAGGTACTTTCTCCTCTCCCAGCTTCATCAAGTGGTCCTCTTACAGTGCATATGGATTTACATCCACAGCATCTGCCAATACAAATGCATAAATGGGGAATTATGCCTCTATATCTCTTCTTTGTACTGCCAGAAATCTGACTTGTTCACCTTGCATGAGTTCTTAGTTTTCAATGCTGGGTTTTCTTTTTTTCGTATGTATTGTACTTCATTTATAGGAATTAATTTTTGTTGTGTAATCCAGTTTCTCTGGATTATTAGATGTCTCTTAATATGTAAAACTGGAAAGGAGTTTTTTTTCTAAATGCTATTGAAACACACTTAGATATTCCATCTGTGTGGTTGAGAGGGCATGTCTGTTAACTTTGAAGTTTAATTAGTTTTTTCCCTTCAGTCACTGTTCTATAGATCTGCCAATTTGTCTTTCAGTTAATTTAGTTCACAGAAGAAATGGTAATATTCTTATTGTAGTTGTGCCAAAGTTCTACTGAGAAAACAATATGTCCTAGCTTGGAGTCATTCCCAAATTGCATTAGCTAATTTTGCAGTAGACTTGGTAAGCAAACCATATGAAATTTCTCCTAGTTCTTAGATTTATCGTCACCCCCCCTGTTGTCTAAATAATTCCCTGAATACTGGCATGTTTCCAGCATTCTTGCACAAGCTTCTAATTTTTTTCCTTTATTTTTTGTCCTGTGTTTAAATTGTTTGCAAATGCCATTCAGCTGTCTTGTTCAACTTCTCATTGTTTGCTCATTTCACATATTCTTTCTTGAGTTAGAATGAGTTTAAAAAAATACTTCTAACATGTTAAAATGAGATCAGTCCTAGCTTTATTCTCTGTTACCTTTGTAACACTTTCTCTGCTTCGTGAACTGTGTTCATAATTTGTGTTCGGTTTCTGGTACTTACGCATTTTAATCCAAGTCAG
The DNA here is from genome assembly GCF_000696875.1 of Nestor notabilis. Classification (NCBI taxonomy): domain Eukaryota; kingdom Metazoa; phylum Chordata; class Aves; order Psittaciformes; family Psittacidae; genus Nestor; species Nestor notabilis. Next base: position 12,117 of record NW_009926327.1, read on the forward strand.
CTTCAGCTTTGTCTCCATGATGCTTTTGGATGTTTTGCTAGAAATGCTTTATGTGCTACCTTTGTTTAAATATTCAGCTATCATAACAAGATTTTTTTCATGCTGTTGTTTTGCTGCTTGCCTAATCTACGAAGAGCTGTGTTACCAAAGTAAATGTTGTGACTTAGTCTGAATTTCTGTATTCTAGGAAAAACTAACCGCAAGTTTTTCTTTCTTTTTCTTATTTTTTTTTCTTTTTTTTCTTTTTCTTTTTTCTTTTTTCTTTTTCTTCTTTTCTTTTTCTTTTTTTCTTTTTCATTTTTTTCTTTTTGTTTTTTTTTCTTTTTCTTTTTTTTCTTTTTTTTTAGGAGTATATGTGTATGTTGTAGTTGAGTGTTGTTAGAAAGCCCAGAAGCTAGAGGAAGCTTAAATGATGTATTCCGTCTGCTATATTACAGTGTGCATCTTGAGCTCCTGTCTTTTGTAACTTCCCAGCTGGGTAGAAAGTTGTGTACATGATGTTGTAGCTGAACTTCTTCACTAACTGAAGTGATTTGATGCTAGGATTACTGCTGTAACTGCATGTATTTTTAGGCTGAATGGTAGCTCGGTCTAGTGTTGGGGTTTTCATAATACTTTATTAAAATGGAGAAGTTGAACTGTCAGTGTTCTAAATGTGAATGTCCTAGCCTCAAAACCTACAATTTGAAACTGTCAAATAATGAAGTTTATTTGTTATATTGTTAGACTTTCCCCAAAAGGGGGTGTGATATCTGTCACACCTTCAAAAGCATGATATGAAAATACTTTGCTTGCAGATCAGTTTGTTTCAATGGGTATCTAACTCCCTAATTCATTTTTGATTCCAAAATGGTACTTAAATTTGACTGCAGTTTTGTGCAGTCAGAAGCCTGACTTCTTGTTGGAATATGTTGCCCACTTTTTAATAAACATGTTGAGTTATGTATTATATGCCAAATCTTTCAGCCATTCTTGTGGTAAACCTGTACTAGGGTCTGTACTGTGATGAGTGCTATATGATTTGGTCTCTTCCTATTTTGCATAATCACAACACAGTAGGTTGGTAAAAATATTGTACACTGTAACTGGTATTGGAACTGTTAATTAAAACATGTTCTCTCTAATGGAGTATACTGCACTTCATTGAAATCCTTAAGATGCATCTTTTATGTAGAGACGCTATTTGTGTCAATGGATATGACTGAGAACAAACTGTATGATGTTAATGAAGCCATATGTACAAGGCCTGTGTATCTTAAATTTTATAAAGAAATACTGAACACTTTGTGTTATGAAGTATAAGCCATTTATATTTAATATAAACCTCTAAGATGTAATTTACTTAGTTTACTCTTTTTATGATAAGAAATCTTAACTTTGGAAATTATTTCTGTAGTAGGGAAAATTGTAAAATCTTTCCATTTTTATCATTGTGAAATAAATTTCAATCAGCGTTTGGGCAAGTACTAAAGACTTTTTCCATATTTACCTGAAGGAAGTTGAGCTTTCATGTGCTTCAAAACAGGCAGTTTAGAGGCTTCTTGCAAGAATTTTGGATGGTAATTTCCGCATGATGCTGTAATACGAGAGAATGATGGTTTATAGTTACTGAAACTAAAAGGGTAAAAAAAAATCGCATTTCAAGCTATGTTTTTCTGTCTTGTTGAGAGAATGCTGAGTATGATCTGATTTTTTTCATGGTCTGTGTTAATTTTTACTTTTTTTTTTTTTAATTTGCAGTAATTTGGAAAGTTAGGGGAAATTAGAGTATTTTCCAGTAGCCTTACTCGAGGACACTGAAGAGCCAAAATCTTCTCACTATTTTGCTACACCTTTCTCTGGGGTTTCTGTGGTGTTGGGGAGCCTTTGAAGTTATATTTGGTTTGGCATACATACCACTTAACATATTTGTTAAAGAAGCAGTTTTCAGGTCAGGGGTTACATGTGCTTTTTAGGTTAATTGTAATAATCTAATTTACAATTCTAATCGTAAGTTGATCAGTGGTACACATAATGTGGAGCACTCTAGAAAAAACTTGCGGTTATTTGGGAAGACAGCCTGAGAGGGAATGGAGTGTACATAGAATCATAGAATGGTTTGGGTTGGAAGGGACCTTAAAGCTCCTCCAGCTCCAACCCCTGCCAAGGGCAGGGACACCTTCGACTAGAGCAGGTTGCTCCAAGCCCCTGTGTCCAACCTGGCCTTGAACACTGCCAGGGATGGGGCAGCCACAGCTTCTCTGGATAACCCGTTGCACTGCCTCACCACCCTCGTAGTGAAGAATTTCTTCCTAGTATCTAAATCTACCCCCTTTCTGTTTAAAGCCATTCCCTCCTGTCCTATCACTACAGGCCCTCGTAAAAAGTTCCTCTCCAGCTTTCATACAGTAGACTTCCGCTCCTCAAGCAGCTTAAAGCAACTAAAAGGCTGCTTGTCTCCATAGACTGATCTCTGAAAGTCAGTGTTAAGTACAGTTAGGAAGTTCATGAGTATATGGATGCAGTGCTGTATGTGAATATATTGTGTCAACTTAGGAGTATAAGAATAGCTAGTAAGAACAAAGATGTGATATTGTACAGAGTAACTTGTCAGTTTATATTTTATGAAAAACTTTTTGAATAATGTTCAATTTCTGTTTACTTTCAGACCCGGTGTCCCTGAAGAGATAATTGTGAGGAGAAATGTTTAGAACTAGCATAATAAACGAATTACAATGCTCTATTGTACTAAGCTTTATCCAGTGTAGATAGTATGAGACCACTGGAGTAAGTGAAGGTGACTTTCAAGGATTTTTCAGTATGACTGTTGGCTAACTTGGAAATAGGATTCTTTGAAGAATAATAGCTGTAGGGTAAAATAAGATCTGTTCTTTCTTCTCTCTCTCTCTCCCCCCCCCCCCCCCCTTGCTTGCCACTCTCATGTTACCACCATTTGCCTTTAGGATAACAGGTTTTATTAATTCTCTTTGAGTGAAACAAATGCCTTTGATGTAGCTGATTAAAGTTGATTTAAATGAAGTACTTGTATAATTTAATGGACATCCACAAAGTGAATCAGTAGATGATGGGTGTCTCTTAGTTCCAATTACTACAAAAGAGCAACCCATTGCTTCTTTT
>NW_009926327.1:15262-18798 GCF_000696875.1 Nestor notabilis
GAGCATCCCATTGCTTCTTTGTTGCCCTACAAAACTTCTGAAACTTTACATTTCTAGGCAGTCAGCTGAGGTGTAGTGAAGGTGCCTTCAGGCATCTACGTAGGAGGTGTACCTTCTCCATGTGGAGAAGGTAGACTGCCCTCGGGATCACTGAAGGTTCTTTTTTAAAAAGGCTACTTGTTTGCATTAAGAGATGAAGCAGATGGAATCTGAAAGTTGGAGTCTGAATGTTCCCTGGCTGTGAACCTGAGCAAACTCTTAAAGTAGCTTCTGTTTGAAATCATTTGCTAGCTATGTTGTAGCATTTAAAATTATCAGGGGGGGGATCTTTAAAAGGTTTAATATTTTCAGTATATGTACAAACAGTAAGTGGAGGTTGCCCCAGAACAGTCTAATAACATGACCTTAAAATCCAAAACATTTTCTTTCATACTCTGTATTTATTTGTCTCCAGTTACTGCTTCTAAGTTGAAAAAAGTGAGGGCATTTTGAATGTGAACTTAATAACGTAGTGCAAACACCAGAATTCGAAAATGATACTTGGTCTAGCTTCAGACCATACCATTATTACCTAAAGCTAACTTGAGAAAATGAATATATATATATATATAAAAAAAACTAGCCCCTCTGCTGAATAATCATAGAAATGACTAATCAAGATGCTTGTTACTGCTTCAGAATTTTTTGAGGGAAATCTTGCCATTACAAGGAATTGGAACTTCAGTTTGCTACATCTCCATTCGTGTATCTGTGGTTGGGCTCATCTCTCCTTCCCTGGAAAAGGTTGAGAATCAGTTGGCTGATTCAGACATTTGAAATTCTGTTTTGGTAGGCCTAAGTCACTGATACACTGAGGGCTCAAGTAAAGAGGACAGGTATAATGGGTATTACACACGGTTTCATAAAAGGTTTGGGAATGCTGTGAATGTTGTGTTTTGCACAGTTGTGTTAACACTTGATGAGAGGAGCTTTTCCCATACAGAATGTTAGTCCTGAAAATAAACCATTAAAGTGCCTTCATAGGAGTTCAGAGGTGCTTCACTACACATTTTGTGTGTGCTGCTGTTCGCACACCTCCATCTAACCCCCTTTACCCTACCACAAAAAATTCTCAAGATGCTGTCTCGTATCAAATGAGATGAGTACCAACTACAACATTTTGTATGTGCACCTCTTAAGAGAGCTACCTCTACCTATTAAGTCTTGGTTATCGTGGAAGATCCTGTGGTGCAGCAAACTATGGGCTTTAGTGAGTTAGATGCAGGCTCTTTGCAGCACCGGTGTATAAAACCTTTTGCAAAATGTTGCAAAAGAATAGTGAGAATATACTTTAGCAGGTAAATGCAGTGCAACAGTGTGTTATTTATTCTTTCCAATGGGTTTATTTAGGAGAAAGAAGCTAAAAAGAAAAAAAAAGGTTGCCTAGTTTTAACTTTTGCTTGGTCTCTCTTCTTTCTATTGTTCTTTGGACTTGCAGTGCATGTTATAGGAGAGATTGATGCTGTACAAAGCTGCTTGTTTTAGAACCAATTAAAAGGGAACAGTCATGGAGAGTGCTGTGTATTTCTTTGCAGTAAAGAATTGCTGCCCCGAGGATGATAGAGCAGCTTATATGAAGAATCTGGTTAGTACTGGTTCAGTTAATTGAGTATTGTTCTGATATTATAGCATACAGTACAAATAATGTGAGCTGTGATTTGTTTTCTTTTAATATGTCTGTTTGCAAAAAGATATGCATTACCATCTGCTTAGTCTCTGATTTCTCCACTGTAATACTTCCCTGACGCCACTTCTGTTGGTTTAGATACTAAGTGTGACGTGCTTTCCTCTTACAGTCCTGCTCAGGCTTTTTGTAAGTGCTATATAGCAATTAATTTACAATTATAATTTCCTTCCCTGATACATTTTGGATGTTAATAGATTTCATCTGCATTTTTTAACACTTTGCATGCATTTCCAATGAAGAAGGTGTTGAATTGTATTTTGTAAGAAATGAATATTGTCAGACTTCATTCTAGAATTTCAGTATGTTCAAACTAGCCATACTGAGTTGAGATTCCTAGCTTTCCAATAACGTTATCACTGACCTAACTTGCACCCACTGTAGAACACGTACAAGCTTGTTTACCATCTAGTGTAGCGGTAGCTTACAGCTGCTAACTTACTGTGTACTGCTTTTATCACTGATGTGGTTGTAGGAGAAATGATGATAAATTTCATTTGAGGTTAAGATCTGATTTAACCTCAGTTGATTACTACAGGTGCTGGGTTACTGCATCTGGACAAAATGGAATTAAACCTGAACTGTTAAATGTTGTAGTGAGCACTGCTGGTTTTTTTCTTTCCAAAATCTGTTGCTGAAAGAACAGTTATTCTTTTCCTTAAGAATTCATTCCTTTGCTGGTTTTTTTTTTTTATCCCCTTGGACAGAACAGCCAAAACTTCTGAATGCTTATCCAGTTCATGGCCCAGATTTAACCTGTGGCAAGATCCTGTCTAGGTCCCAAATAATTTTAGTTGCCTCTGGTGTGCCTCTGTGTTTGCAGCCCTGTCAGCTGGCAGGCACCCTGACCACTGTGTGCATTGACCATGATGTAGAAGTGCCTGAAACTCATGTGTCTCTTTAGGGCTTCAAAACACAAGACAGTCTTGCCGTGAAGAGTACATGACTCAGGTGCAGTGGCAGTTTGTGCTGTAATAGCTTCCTTGAGTGTTGTTTCAAGGAAAAGGCCTATCTTGCCTCTTCTCCAAAATGTACATACTTTACAGTCCTCAGTTTACAACTCAGGCATCCACAGCATTTGGCTGCATACTAATAATAGAGCCATATCTGTAAGCACTGTTCTGGTTCTTAGTAGGGGATAATCTTTCTGTAACCTTCAGCTATGCTTGCATTTTCCTTAAAGTAAATACTTCTGTTTTACAGTGAAAAAAAAGTGGCTTGATGGTGCTGCTGTTTTCATCAAAGACCTTGCCAATGTGGTACACCATATATTTGTGAGGAACTTTGTAAATGTGATGCTGGAACATAATGTCCCACTGGAACGTGCATAAGGTTCAGGTTAGTATTGAGGCTTAGAAGCACTGTAGCATGCTACAGTGTGACACTTGGGCAATGCAAAAACTTATCTCCAACTCTGTTGTGCTGACTACTAAAAATGCAATGTGAAATTCTTGCTCCATTTTGTACAAAAGTAACTATTCAGGGAAAGACTTTTAAGAAAAACGTTTCCCGCTACAGGGAAGGGAGGATTTCCCATCCACTCGACCCTGACACTATCCGGTATTCGCTGTGATTCTGAGCTGAAGAGAAGCTCGCAGGCAGGGAGCGGGTTCCTAGCGCGCATGTTAGGCGTTGCGCGGACAGGACGCGGGCCAAGACCGGCGTTACCCGCGTGGCTGCGGGCTGGCAGAGGGTGAGATGCGGTGGCGGCGCGCTCGGAGCACCGTTTAAGTGCACTTCCGTTGGGTTTGGGGCGTTTTGGGGGCCGAGACTCGAACGCGCAGCCGCCCCTTACCCCTCCCTCGCCGTGCTC
>NW_009926328.1:0-1370 GCF_000696875.1 Nestor notabilis
AGATGTTGCCTGGGAGCGGCAGGGGGTGGTGGGGCAGGTGGCTGCCGACCGCGCCTTCCAGGGGCTGCGCAGAGCCCCGCGGACCACAGCTAAGGGCTCCAACGAGGAGCACAGCCAGCACAGGTACAGCACACTATAAGCACCGGGATACAGCTCCATAGGCACCCTAAGGCAGTCTGACAACTTCTAGGACCCTCTTCCAGCCACCTGTACATCACTTTGTGCGCTTCACTGTCTGAGCACACAGCTAAACCTCAGCCAGGGAGACAAAGATCCCCAAAGCAGGCACACAGCCCGCTGCCAGCGCCTCCCTGGCGATGCTAAACTGCGCCCGAGCCTTAAAGCCCATGTGGCTTTAGGCGAGTCCATACACAAAACATCCACATCCCAAGTATGATGCACTCTCACGCAGGAATCGTTACAAAGAGCAAGTTTTAACATTCCCCGCAGATGGTATTTGAATCTTCATATAATGCTACTATGTCATATCTCAGAGATATGTGGAAGAACACAGCCATACATGAATATTTACGCCATAGGTACTGCATTGGAATAGTTTGATCCCTGCAGTGCTCTGGCTTATTGGTTTTCCTCAGGCTGCTGCTCTATCACTTGTATCATATCCAGACTAAATGCCTCCATGGTGAGATACATTTTGCAATTAAAAGCTATTTGCACCTGCACTGATTGCTCCTTTCCCAGGGCCGGGATCTGCCCAGGGAGGAATAATGCATTTGAATCAATATACCAAGCAGTTGGCAGATTTTGCCCTTCAAATCTGTTCAGGGGATCAGGGGACCGTTTCCGTGCCTGTTCCTGGGTACTGAAGGGAACAGCATCCCAGCAGCAGTCTGAGGGCACCTCCACCGGGCAGGGACCGCCAGCCACAACAATAAAAGTGACAAGTTCTCCACTGTGCTCCTCCCTGCACACACACACATACATGTGCCTCTGGTGCCCAACACGCAGCCAGCTCCTGGGGGCTCCTGCTGAGGGGATGCCCCACCTGGGGCTTAGAAATTCTCAAAGCCACTAATTAATTGCTGCAAGGACGAAAGAGTTAAACACTGCTCGACCCCCACAAGAGGAGTGTGAAAGAAAAGCAGAGCTGAAACAAGGAGGGAGTGAGAAAGTCAGAACTTTTTTCGGGGGAAAAGAAAGAAAATAAAAAAGAGGAAAAAAACCCATAAGAGCTGGCAGGAGGCAGGAGGCTTCCGTGCTCTATCCACCCTGCAGGGGCCAGCCTGAGCACACCGGGGCTGGCGTTTTAAAGAATTCACAGATGCCTTTAGCACTCCACGATCCTGGGTCAGGACTCTGGACCAAAACCACCGCACTCCGACTGCGGCAGAGTGGCTGGGGGGGGGGGT
>NW_009926328.1:1401-3045 GCF_000696875.1 Nestor notabilis
CGAGGCTGGAGCGTGTTTCATGGGGAAAGCTGGGATTGTCCTTCCCTCAGCATGGCAAAGCGAGGCGGAGGATGCTCACAGCCTACCACGGGGGGGTCGTTGGTGGGCTGCTGGGGCTCGGCACTGAGCTGGTTTGCTGCAGAAGGACATGCAGGCATGTTGCAGAGAGGTTCCCTGCAAGCGCAAGTGAAACACAACATACAATACAGAATTAAACACACAGACTTTGCAGGCTGTGATTTGCTCCCAGGGGTTAGGAAATACTTCGCTCCCAAAGCAAGCAAAAGCCACACAGCTAAGCTGTGGATTTTACCCCAGAAATGCAAACCCACAAACTGCAACTTTGCAGCACAGGCAAGAGCACCTTACAAACAGGACCAGGACATGGTCTCCAGTTGTGACAGATAGCAGGGATGAGGTGACACTGGGATCCAAATGCCAGTGGAAGGGAAAGTAGAAGGAAAGGGCCAGCCCTGGCTTGCCTGTCCAGTATAGGAGAAAACAGGGCTCCTGGTGACCAACTGGTCTTGAGGCTGTCGAACAAGGGGCTATGGAAAGAGGCCTCAACCCAGGGGACAAACACAGCCTCTGTGAGGCTGGAGACAGAGGTCCCAGAGCACAGGAGTCTCCTGCATGGGAAGAGGCCACTCCCCTGGGCTGACACAGTTTCCAAGTGGGTCCAAGGCCCCTCTTGCCTCTGACCTAGAGTTTATCCAGGACAACTCCCTCCTCCTGCCTCCAGTCCCTCTCCCTGTGCCACAGGGCTCCCAGCACAGAGGGACAGTCAGGCACTGCTTTGCCCTGCCCAGAGCCTAAGGGAGGAAAGAAGTGGTTGGAAATGGGAATTTCTGAGAGAAAAGCCTCTGCTCCCTCCTCCCTGACCTTTGCAGCTGGATGAGACACCCCCAAAGGGACCATGCTCCTTCCTGCCCTTCTCAGAAGGAGGCAGATGAACAACGGAGCTGTGCCGATGGGGGGAAAGGTAAAAGTAGCCTCTCCTCTCAAGGTGGGATTGAAAGCAGAGCACTCAGGGTCTGGGCACATACCTGCACTTTCTGCTGATGCAGAGATGGAAGGGGCTTGGGGGTTTGGGAACAGTTCACCATATCCTCCACAGCAAAGATGCTTTTCATGAGTATTTTCCTTTTGGCCAACAGGCTCCTGTTTCCATTCAAAAACTTCCCATCCACAGATGAATCCAATGTCTGCCCTAGGAGGTGATGACACTGTTCAGCTACTTGAGGTGTTCTATTCCTCCATCCTGGCTTGCTCCTGAGGAGAAGGAGAAGAAAAAGGCTCAGAGGACTGAGGGTTGGGGTATGATGCTCCGCCTGCCCTGCTCAGGAGGAAGGGGCCTGGATGCCTCTGGGACCAGGCAGAAGGTCTTGTCCACAGCACAATGATGACCGAACCCCACTTTTACCCCAGCTACCTTGAAGAATCAGCCGCAGGTGACCAAGAGGGAAACGTTTCAAGCATAATCTTTTATCCTGCTGCCTCCCCTGCCCCTTGGGGACTAGGGACCCCCGGGTTGCCCCGGCCGGGATGGGGCACTGGGGATCTCCCCTGCTGCCTGCCCGGGGCAGGGTAAACTCCCGCGGGTGGGAATCAGCGGGCACTGAGAGAAGCCTCTGCCCGCCTTGC
>NW_009926329.1:0-708 GCF_000696875.1 Nestor notabilis
GGTTTGTAGGGATGTCAGTGGGCTCAGGCAGGTGGGAGGTAGCAGGGAAGAGAACCCAGGGGCACTGGGCACCATGTGCTTTCTAAATAAAGGCTCTTTTCCATGCTCTGTCTTACTCCTTGGCTCTGCTATGAACAGAGGGATGGGACAGGCAGGAGGGGTGTGCTTCCAGGGAGACAGATTCCAGGGAGACAGTTGCCAGGCTTGCAGGGGACTGAAAATCTAGCAGGATCCTCCAGCCTGGGGAGCCCCCAGGTGTTGGACCTGCACTTGGCTCAGCCCATCACTGCCCTGCAGTGCCTCTTATGCTGTTTCTAACTTTTGATTTGGTTTCAGGTCCTTCTAATGCTTTCAGTCCATCTGGTTGTAGCATTTTTTTCCTATTTCCCAGATGCCTGCCCACCCTGCAGCTTGTAGACTGCATAGAAAACAGTTTCTCCAACCCTGGAGTTGGTCCGTGCCCAGTTTGGAGCACGTACTGCCCCAGGGCAATGGTCCTGGCAGGGAGTGTAGGTGCAGCATTAGTGCACCCAGTGCCTCTGGGGAACCTGGCAGCACTGGCCATCTACCTTTTCACTCCTAGAGCGTGCAGTCAGCACCTCACATATGGCAGCAGCAGCCCCTTCAGCAGGGCCTGGGCTGTGGGCAAAGTCCTTCAAGTCACCAGCAGAAGCACTGGATAACAGGCAGGAGCCGGCAGCAGCACAG
>NW_009926329.1:1076-4022 GCF_000696875.1 Nestor notabilis
TCCGGGTAGAGAAGGGGTGTCCCAGCCTCAGAACACCCTTTGAGCCACAACCCCAGGGCTGTGAACACCCAGGCTGGGCCCCCGCTGCAGCAGCTCCCGCAGTTAACAGAGGAAAGTCTATTAAGCATTAACTCTATTAACAGAAGTCGCTGCAGGGGATGCTGTCGAAAGGAGGGGGAGCTGCCCCAGCAGTGCTGCTCAGCACCCAGCTCACACAGCCTGAGCACACCACCTGGCTCCCGCAGAGACCTGCCAGGAGCCCGGTTTAACCCTGTCCTTTCCAAAGAGCAGCCCAGCTTCTCCAGATGGATGGAAAAGAATCAGAGAATCCCAGGTTGGAAGAGACCTCAAGGATCACCTGGTCCAACCTTTCCAGGCAAAGCATGACCTAGACTAGCACCCTGTCCAGCCCAATCTTAACAATGTCCAACTGTGGGGAGTCACCACTTCCCTGGGGAGGTTACTCCAACAGCTGGTTGTTTTCACTGTGAAACATTTTCCTCTTGTGTCCAGTTAGAATCTCCCCAGGGGTAACTTGTGCCCATCACCCCTCATCTTGTCATTTCCCTTGTAAAAAAAGAGTCTCCATCTTCTTTGTAGCCACCCTTCAAACACTGGGAGATGATGAGAAGGTCTCCCCTGACCTTTCTTCTCCCAAGGCTGAACAAACCCCATTCTCTCAGCCTTTTCTCAAACATGCTCAGTCCTTGGATCACTTCTGTGGCCCTTCCCTGGATCCTCTCCAGAGGGTACATCACACGTACACAGCAAGTACTGTGTCAGAGGCAGCACAGAAGAGGTCTCCAGCGGGCAGGACTGAAATCCATGGTGGCTCAGGGAGGCCATCCTACCCATTCCCCACTGACTGCAGGCAGGACACCCACCCTTCCCAGCATGACCTCAGGAAACAGGACCCCCCCCTCCCCACCCTCTTCCTCTGCCTCTGCAGACACTGTGTGGAACACCAGCTTGACCCCCACCCTCCATTTTCCACCCAAGCCCACCAAAAGAAAGTTATGCCATTTTGTTACCGATTTATGGCTGGGTATCTTTAATGTTCAAGAGACAGGGAGAAATGAAGAACCAATAATATGAACTGCCCAAACTTCCCATTGAAAGTCATGTGGATCAGCTCTCTCATGGTGCCTTGGTTCTTCACCTCCCACCTTCAGACCCCAGCAGCAGACACAGAGCAGCTGGCTTATTGGAGCAGCTCTTCCCTGTCCCAGTGTTACGGAGCAGAAGGATTCAGGCAGTACACCACCCAGCCCACTCCTCCTGTACCACACCAGAGCCTCTCCCTGCCAGAAAGCTGGCTCAGACCCTGCCTGTAGGAACAGCCCCAGGCTTCAGTACTACATGGATTTAAGAAAGATCAATCCAGCCTGGAAAAGAATGTTTCCTGCCAAACTTAGCCAGAGAAGCTGCCTCTGGTCTTTCAAGTGACTTGGTTTATACCATGAAAATGCACCAGCATGTGACACAGAGCCACAACTCCGGAGATTTTCACTCTGTAACCAGTGTTCTGACAACCAGAGAGGATCCTGGAAACCTCCCTCTGTCCCTGGGCTGAATTTGCTCCAAACACAGCACTCTCCAGAGCCTGCAGCTCTGTGGTACAACACTCTCCAGAGAAGGCAGAAAGCCCTCCTGTACAGCACATACCCTGAGCCATCAGACATTAAGTATCTGTCACGCTACTGCCTCAGGCTCAGTTCCGTAGTACAGAGCTCCGCAACTGGAGAACACGAGGCGTTTGCTTTTAACATTTCTGTGTTGGGAGAATACACAACCCAGGGGCACCGTGGTGACAGGCGAGGGCTTGGCTCCTGCACACACTGCTGCCAGAGGGGCCTGGCAAATCCAGTGCAAAGTAATGCAGATGAAGTCTTTGGCACATTCAGAGTTCAATACCATGAAGTTCACTAACTTCATGTAGTACCAGCATAGCACAGGTGAAACCTTCACCTGAGGAAAGGCAGCAGCTCTGAGACAAAACTTTTAGTTCTTAAAACACTCCAGTACTTAAACAAATACTCTTATGTGCAAATGATGCTCAGATACATGTAAAACACAAGAAATGGCACTCAGTGCTCAGAAGTGTACCACTCCCAGCTGCGAAAGCCCATGTGGGATGTTCTTGTGCAAAGTTCCTGGCAAGCCCTAGACAGGACAGGTTCTTCTGAACACAGAAGTGTTCTGGGCAGCACCTCCAGTTGATGTCACACACTGACCAGGACACAAGCTGCCACGAGCCCAGATTTCTTTCTTCCAGGCTGCTAATGCCAAGACTTCCCTTCAGGGCAAGCCCTGAAGAGGGACAAACAAGGGCAATGATGCAGTGTGGAAACCAACACTCCTAAAATTCTCCAAAGACGTAGGTGTGACAGCACAGACAGCATCTCAGATTAACAGAAAACCACAGTGAGCCATAAATGAGCACCAGTGAGAGCACCCCCATGAACACACATCACTCGCAAACACCACTAATGGCCATTTAATCTCTGCTGTGGCTTAGGACAGGCACATAGCTCCCAGCAAGATCAAACCAGTGCCAGTGGAGGGCACATGTCACAGCCCACAGAGCAGAGTCCATGAACCGCATTCACTTGTCAGGCACTCTGCATAGGCCATATCGGCAGAGGGGGCACACTGCAGCCTGTTAGCTCCCTGCACCCCACCGGCAGGACCACGCTGCCAGCAGGGGTACGGTGCAGCCTGTGATGAGGATATCCAGTGGTCACACGCCATCAAGAGGTCACTCTTGCAGAGGTCGCATCGTGTGCACCGCGCCTGCCAGCTGCCTGCTGCGTCTGAAGGTCAGGCTGGCAGAGGGGTCTGCTCGGAGCCCATGGAGCAGGGCCCGCACATGGAGCCTCTGGTCACGTTCTGGGCCTGAAGGTCTCACCAGCAGAGGGGGAAGTGCCACAGCCTGGGCAGCAGAGC
>NW_009926330.1:0-245 GCF_000696875.1 Nestor notabilis
TCACTGCAGCTCTATGAGTGACCAAAGTCACTGCTGGTATGAGTTCTGTCCTGCCTCAAGTACAGGGGAAGAAAGGGGCTGGGGTGGTGGTGGGGGAGGAAACACGGACAGAAAGAGAGGTAAAGGCTGCGGGGACAGGGCTTGGTGTCACAGCCCCTGTTTTGTCCTTTGGTGGGTGCCACAGCCCTTGTTTTGTCCGTTTGGTGGGTGTCACAGCCCTTGTTGTGTCCCTTTGGTGGTGGTCC
>NW_009926330.1:560-9795 GCF_000696875.1 Nestor notabilis
AGCGCCTTTTTGGCCCCGTGGGTGGGTGTCCCAGCCCCTGTTTTGTCCCTTTGGTGGGTGCCACAGCCCTTGTTTTGTCCCTTTGGTGGGTGCCACAGCCCCTGTTTTGTCCCTTTGGTGGGTGTCACAGCCCCTGTTTTGTCCTTTGGTGGGTGCTGGGTGAGTTATGGGGCAGATGCTTTGTGCAGGGATTTGGGGCAGGAAGGGGTGAGAGGTGGCACCAGGGGTGTGGGGGGTGGAGAGGGGCTTTCTCTCCAGCCCCATGCTTTGGGCATTTTGATCATGAGGGGATCTTGTGGATCATACCAGGGGCCCGGTGATACAGGTTCAGGTACCTGGGGGTTAAGGAGATGGAGGCTCAGGCACCCTGGGGTCCTGGTGACAGGCGCTCAGCAGAGCCAGGACTTGACACCAGCCCTTGTGGGACAGAGGGCACAGGAGATGCATGAACACGGAGCTGTGCAGGCCATTCCAGAGCTGAAATCCATGGGGAAGAACGACTGCCTGTATTTTAACTCTTGTCTCACTGGGAACTCTGCTTTTCTCCTCCTTTTCCCACTGCCATACCTGATCTTCTCGTCCTAGAGGAGCCCAGAGCCCTGTGGTGGAGCAGCACAGAGTTGACCACCAAGCGAGGGATGTGTCCCAGCACTGGGAAGGATTTAGGGTCAGGAGAAACGTGCCATCCATGTTGGCACCCATCTGAACTGCAGCAGCAGGAGCTGAGAAGAGCAATGGCCCCTGTGACGGTGGCACATATGGACCCACTGGAAACCACTGGGGTCCCCAGTGTCACGGCATGGGGTGCGCCAACACATCTCAGTGCTCACACACTGAAGGGGCTGCAAATTGAAGCAGTTTTTGCCTTTACACCTAAAACTACACAATGGTGGGACAGGGACTTCGGAGCAAAGCACCCTCTTGGTGGCTTTCGCTGGTGCTGTCTCCAGTTGCCTCTGCAGGGGCAGAGATTTTGGCAGCCCTGGCAGGACTTGGCCTGAGTGAACCCCAGGAAGCACAATGAGGCCAAGTGCAAGGTCCTGCACCGAGGCTGGGGTGATCCCCAGTGTCAATATAGACTGGGGTGGATGGGTGGAGGGATGGGTGGAGGGATGGACGGAAGGAACAGCCCTGAGGAGAAGGACTTGGGGTGCTGGGTGAGGAGAAGCTTCCCATGACCTGGCTTCAGTGTGTGCTTGAGCCCAGAACCCCCCCATGTGCTGGGTGCACCCCCAGAGCGTGAGCAGCAGCTCAGGGAGGGGATCTTGCCCCTCTGCTGTGCTCTGGGGAGACCTCAGAGCAGCTCCAGTGCCTAAAGGGGCTGCAGGAAACCTGGAGAGGGGCTTTGGACAAGGGATGCAGGGACAGGACAAGGGGGAATGGCTCGAACCTGCCAGAGGGGAGATTGAGATGAGCTCTGAGGCAGAAGCTCTTCCCTGTGAGGGTGCTGAGGCGCTGGCACAGGGTGCCCCGAGAAGATGGGGCTGGACCATCCCTGGCAGTGTTCAAGGTCAGGTTGGACACAGGGGCTTGGAGCAACCTGCTCTAGTGGAAGGTGTCCCTGCCCATGGCAGGGGCTGGAGCTGGAGGAGCTTTAAGGTCTTCCCAACCCAAACCATTCCATGATTTTTTGATGCTATCCCTTCAGTGGGGCTGGACATCTGGGGAGCAGATTTGAGCTCAACAAGGATGAGGGCATTTAGGCTTTTACTCTCTTGAGGGCTGGTCCCACATTAAGGGTCTGGGCTGACCAGAGGGAAAGGAGAGGTCCCATCTTTGCACTCAATGGCTGCAGAACTCCCAGTTCCCAAAGAATTGGAGTGAAAATTAGATCCTCAGGGTTGTTTTTTGGGGGTTTTCCTTGCTTTACCCATGAATAAACTTCTCTGGAGCAGAATAAGCCTTTCTTTAAGGCAACAAGCTGCAGAGATACAGGCTTCTTGTGTTTCTGTTTCCCATTTCCAGGCAAATCCCATTTTGGAGCCCCCAGAACATGAGGCTGGAACTGAACTTCCCAACCACAGTGAGCTGCGGTGCACTGAGGATCAGAATAGAAGATTGTTTGTACACAGGGGATTTAACAGCCTGGGTTTGGCTTCTGATGTCCATCCAACCACGGGGGTGGAGAAGGAATGCTCCGGGTTCCGTCTGCAGTGCAGTCACTGCTTTAATTTTAGCTTCTCTGGAGTAAAGCTTTAAGCAAGTCCCTACCAAAGCAAAGCACCCGGTGGAGGGTGGAGGGGGTAGAGGAGCTGGAGCTTCCCTCTCGCTCACATGTGGCCTCCATTGTGCATCACCCACACAAACTGGTGATGCTGAGCACCCAAAATCCACGTGTTCCTCTTAAAACCCTGACATGACTCATCTGTGCAGGTCAGAGGAGGTGTTGGGACATGATGGAGCTGCCGGTGTCGATGCTGGGAGGATAGAGCTGTGTTCAATGAGCCATGAATGCACCAAAAGATCTTTGTTTGGTGCAAAGTTCCACCAAGAGGTGCCAATAAACCCCCACCAAAACACAGAGGAGCTTCATGAGACCCCCCCTGCAGCACTGGGTGCAGTTCTGAGGTCCTCAACATCAGAAGGACATGGAGCTGTTGGAGCAAGTCCAGAGGAGGCCACGAGGATGAACAGGGGCTGGAGCAGCTCCCGTATGGAGACAGGCTGAGAACATTGGGGCTGTTGAGCCTGGAGAAGAAAAGCTGCTGGAGACCTCAGAGCAGCTTCCAGGGTCTGAAGGGGCTCCAAGGATGCTGCAGAGGGACCTTCATCAGGGACTGGGTGATGGGTTCAGACTGAACCAGGGCAAGTTCAGGTTGGAGATAAGGCAGAAGCTCTTCCCTGTGAGGGTGCTGAGGCGCTGGCACAGGGTGCCCAGAGAAGCTGTGGCTGCCCCATCCCTGAGCTGGGTCTATGCCTGGCAGTGTTCAAGACCAGGTTGGACACAGGGGCTTGGAGCAACCTGCTCTAGTGGAAGGTGTCCCTGCCCATGGCAGGGGGCTGGAACTGGATGAGATTTGAGGTCCTTTCCAACCCAAACCATTCCATGGTTCTATGATTCATCAGGTGCAATTTACGGCAGGAAAAACTGATCTCAGGGGGAACTCAGGAAGTTTATTTCCTCTGTGGCTTTGCCATGGTTGATAGTTACTACTGGATGTGAGCATCAGTCTCAGCTTTGCTTGAAGTGAGTTGGTGCTGTCTGCAGTCCCTTTTGGGACGAAACGAAGCCAGAAAGGTCTCACAATATCACCACCTTCTCCCTAAGCATCTTTTCCTCTCTGCCAGGGCTTGCAACGAAATAGCTGATGCTGCTCTTCCTTCAACAGGAGATGCAGCAAATGCCACTGCTCAGCCACTGCCCTGCAACTGAGTGTTTGTCAGGACGTGCTTCCCCTCTCTTTGGTGGTGCTGTGACATTCCCAAAACCTCACTGCACCACAAGGATCTGCCAATGTTTTCAGCAGTGAATCCCGGGCCGTGCAACGTGGGAATGTTGCGACAGCAGCTGGTGTTGCAATTGCACTTGACAGGGCTAAGCTGCGATCCCTGGTTGAGCACACTCTCCAGGACAGCTCTGGATGGGAAACTGTTTCTAAAGCAAATATTTAATTGTCAGTGGATGGATTTCTGTCCGAGCAGGGAAAAGTCCAAATCCCAAGTGCCTGGGGAGCAAAGTTCTGCCTCCTTCCCAACTGGACCAGTCATAGAATCCTGGAATGGTTTGTGTTGGAAGGGACCTTAAAGCTCCTCCAGCTCCAACCCCTGCCATGGGCAGGGACACCTTCCACTAGAGCAGGTTGCTCCAAGCCCCTGTGTCCAACCTGGCCTTGAACACTGCCAGGGATGGGGCAGCCACAGCTTCTCTGGGCCCCCTGCACCAGCGCCTCAGCACCCTCACAGGGAACAGCTTCTGCCTTAGATCCAGCCTCAACTTTCCTGTTCCAGTTTGTTCCCTTTGGAAATGAGGTGTTCGCTGCAAGGGAAACAGCCGTATTTCCATTACCAGGAGCTGGTGGGGTCCTGTGAGTCTCTGTGGTCAAAGATACCCCTTGTCCACTAAAGGAAAACGCATTTTGCTTTGGGGTGTCATTACCCCACAGGATCCCCTGTCCCAGAGAGCAGAGGGTTTGGACATCATCAGATTAACCGAGGTGTAGCTGCTCTTGCTGCTTGGAAAGGTTTATGGGCCTACAAGGATGCTGGAGAGGGACCATCATCAGGGACTGGAGTGGTAGGACAAGGGGGGATGGGTTCAAACTGAAACAGGCCAAGTTCTGGTTGTAGATAAGCAAGAAGCTCTTCCCTGGGAGGGGGCTGAGGCGCTGGCACAGGGTGCCCAGAGGAGCTGTGGCTGCCCCATCCCTGGCAGTGTTCAAGGCCAGGTTGGACACAGGGGCTTGGAGCAACCTGCTCTAGTGGAAGGTGTCCCTGCCCATGGCAGGGGGTTGGAGCTGGATGATCTTAAGGTCCTTTCCAACCCAAACCATTCTGTGATTCTATGATTCTCTGGTTCATGGCTGGTCCTTGTTATTTCCGTGCAAGCTCAAACCATCCCAGCTTCAGTGGGTGAACATGAAGGACAAAAGAGGCTTTGCTCTCTATCCCCACTTTAAATACCTTGGGAAATAATCACCCCAACTGGGAATGACAGTGACATGGAAGCACAAAGATCATCGCTCTGATCCTCCCCATCCCCATATACACGTATTTAGGTCTGTGTGCAGCTCCTGCACCAGCAGCGAGACTGGAGGCAAGAAAGAGGGACAAAAAATAGACATCACAGCAGAAAACCAGTGCCCACTTGATAAATGACAGTGGCTTCTCCTTTAGGATCGTGCAGCAGCTTCTTTTTCTGTTACTGACATTTTCCTCTCTGTTTTCCAGCTAACCCAGGAGACATCTCCTTCCCTCGAGCCTGCGCTCCTCAGCCTTGCTATTATCAGCAAAAAAAGTGATTCTACACTTTGCTTGCCCTTGGGAAGGACTTTTTTTCCCCCCTCTCAAGTTAAAATAGCAAAAACTTTATGGAGAAGAGTAACTTTCTTCAGCTGGAGGCTGTGCTCGAGCTCGGAATTGCAGCAGCACAGAGAGCACAAGATGATGTCAGGATGGGCTGAGATGATGCTCCAAATGGGTTCAAATCAGAATAAGTAAGAACAAAATAAGCTCCTGGAGGTTGAGGCTGGGAGGAAATACTATCCAATAGCTTGATCATGGGCAAGGTGGTGTATTGGCATCGATGGCAGGTCTCCACTGCAGGTCTCCATTGCACACCAGGGTTGGAGGGCTGCCGGAGGATGGAGCCAGGAGGGGGCTGGGCTCTGCTCCCAAGGAACAAGGGATGGGACAAGAGGAAATGGCCTCAAGCTGCCCCAGGGCAGGTTTAGCT
Organism: Nestor notabilis; assembly: GCF_000696875.1. Classification (NCBI taxonomy): domain Eukaryota; kingdom Metazoa; phylum Chordata; class Aves; order Psittaciformes; family Psittacidae; genus Nestor; species Nestor notabilis. The sequence goes on from NW_009926330.1 coordinate 5,953, forward strand.
GGAGCTGAGGAACAATTCCTTGCCCAGAGGGTGCTCAGGCATTGGAACAGGCTGCCCAGGGCAGGGCTGGAGTCACCGTCCCTGCAAGTGTTCACAGCCCGGGTAGCCGAGGCCTCAGTGCCAGGGGTTAGTGGTGGCCTTGGCAGGGCTGGGGTAAAGGTTGGACTGGATCTTAAAGGTCTTTTCCCATCTCATTGATTCTATGATCCAGGGATGTTGGGAGGTCACTGAGCCTTCATAAGCCCTCTTGTGGGAGGAGGAAGCAGAAGCACCAGTGCTTCCCACTCTCCCTGCCATCAGGTCTCTGCGATGTGCTGGTGCAGCACTAACAAGTCCCATGTTTTAGCTTGTCTCAGCAAGTTTACACTGAGCCATTGAGGGACTCCAGATTAAACCAAAAGCTGATGAGACCATGATTTCAAACGTGGGAGCAGCTTGATCGGGTCCTGCTGCACGCTTGTCCCTGGATCTGCAGTTTGGGTGATGCTTAAGGCCATTAGAGGGATTAGCACCATGGTTATTCTGGGCTGAATGAGACAATCTGATATCTCTGATGTTTTTCCCTCCCTGGGGCAGCATCAAACCCCTGCACTTGCTTTTTGCTGTTTGCTTAATTCAATTAGACTTACAAACAACCCTGGGTGCTATGAACAAAGAACAAGTGCTGGGAATTCCTGTAGCTTTCAGATGTGTTGCTTGGAACAGGCATTGAGTGGAGAAGTGCTGCCTTGTGGAGGACAGGGAAGAAAATCAAGTGCTTCTTTTAGTGATGCAGCACCCCTGTCTCTCCTTTGCCCTCTGCATCTCGAGGGAGAGGTGTGAAACTCTTTGCTCCAAGGATGCTCTTCTCTGTTCCCTGGAGATGATCCAGTTCATTCTTCAAATCATAGAATCACAGAAGGGTTTGGGCTAGAAAGGACCTTAAGATCATCCAGTTCCAACCCCTGCCACGGGCAGGGACACCTTCCACTAGAGCAGGTTGTTCCAAGCCCCTGTGTCCAACCTGGCCTTGAACACTGCCAGGGATGGGGCAGCCACAGCTTCTCTGGGCACCCTGTGCCAGCGCCTCAGCACCCTCACAGGGAAGAGCTTCTGCCTCAGATCCAGCCTGAACTTCCCCTGTTCCAGTTTGAACCCATCACCCCTTGTCCTGTCACTCCAGTCCCTGATGAAGGTCCCTCTCCAGCATACTTGGCGACCACTCAAGGACCTGGAAGCTGCTCTGAGCTCTCCAGCAGCTTCTCTTCTCCAGGCTCAACAGCCCCAATGTTCTCAGGCTGTCTCCATACGGGAGCTGCTCCAGCCCCTGCTCATCCTCGTGCCTCCTCTGGGCTTGCTCCTTCTTGTGCTGCGGACCCCAGCACCGCACCCAGTGCTGCAAGGGGGGTCTCACTGCAGCCCCTGCTCTGCTGGCTGCCCACACCCCACCAAAGCTCTCCTTCTGAGGAGCACCCACCATTGAGCAGGGTCCCAGATGCTGATCTCCAGCTCCGCTTTGCCCTATAGATCGCTTTTTCTAGCTGCCAACTTTTGCTGTAGGTTGGTCAAACGGCGCCCAACTGCTTTTAGCTCCCTCCTTCCTGAGGCTGGGCTCTGTGGGAGTGGTGGATACGTGGCTTCCCTGGGATAAAAATGAGCTTTTTCTCTGCGTGTGCTGAATTCATTTGAATTCCGAGCAGCCCCTTTTGCAAAGCCTCAACTCTTTGTGCCAGCACCAGGGAGGGAACAAGCAGCTGGGAGCGGAGGAGGCTGCTTGTGCCAGAAGTGCCAATTGCTGCCACTTTAAAGCAGTTACGAAACCCTGGGAGGGGGTTTGTGATCGACTGAAGCTCATGTGAGGCTGCTCAAAGGGAGGGGAGCTGCAGTCTCTGCCTGCCTGCTCCTCAGCTCATTCCCGTCCATGCAGGTCTTCGCAATAAGGGAGGATGTGGAGGGGTTTGTGCAGTTTTAGGGCTTCAGGGCCAGGCTCCCCGACTGCTTTGTGTTATGAAACCTTCGCTACCATCTGCACAAAGTGGTTTATTCCTCTGGGTTGGCTCTTCCCCATATTCCACCATCACATTGCTTTAAAAGGCCACTAAAACACAGCATAAATCATTTACGAATCCACCTTTCCGAGCAGGCAAATCCTGGGCTTGCCCCAGGGAGGTTGTTTGATCAGAGCTGGGACAGGCAGAGCTCCCTAAATGTGACGGGAAGTGAGACATCCCAAGGGAAAGCTTCTGTTTTAAATGATTTGAGGTTGATGATCAGTTGCTTTTATAACGTTCCCATCATGGGAGTGTTTAAAGGAAGCAGCTTTGTGCTGGTGCAGCTTCTTGGCTCAGCTTTCTTCCCCCAAATAGTTTAAAAGACAATTTTAGGCTGGGTTTTTATCTCCTTTGAAGACTCGAGGTTCTGTTATGGTTTTGTTTGAAGTTATGGGGTTTGTTCCCTTAGGGAAGAATGAAATCAGTCAGAAAACAAACTCATTAAGGATAACATCCATATAAATGATATTCTCTGGTTGTGCTCTCAGTGGGATGATACACCTTGAGGATACCTCTGATTCGATCAGGGGCTGGAGCAGTTCCTGCATGGAGACAGGCTGAGAACACTGGGGCTGTTCAGCCTGGAGAAGAAAAGCTGCTGGAGACCTCAGAGCAGCTTCCAGGGTCTGAAGGGGGCTCCAAGGATGCTGCAGAGGGACCTTCATCAGGGACTGGAGTGACAGGACAAGGGGTGATGGGTTCAAACTGAAACAGGGGAAGTTCAAGTTGGACACAAGGCAGAAGCTCTTCCCTGTGAGGGTGCTGAGGCGCTGGCACAGGGTGCCCAGAGAAGCTGGGGCTGCCCCATCCCTGGCAGTGTTCAAGGCCAGGTTGGACACAGGGGCTTGGAGCAACCTGCTCTAGTGGAAGGTGTCCCTGCCCGGGGCAGGGGCTGGAGCTGGAGAAGCTTTAAGGTCCCTTCCAACACAAACCATTCCATGATTCTGTGATTCTGTGATTTGTGCTGGTGACACAGAACAACACTGTCACCACATAACCTTCAGGATGGGACGTGCTCAGGGGTACAGTTCCTCATCACACTTGTGCTCCAGGCCCTGCTCCAGCTCCGGTGCCCTTCTCTGGCCCCGCTCCAGCACCTCAATGTCTCTCTTGCAGTGATGTTGGGGGGGATGAAGAGCTCATCTACACACAGCAGATGAGCAGGCCCTTCTTTATTGCAGTGCTGGGTGCTGGGTGGCATCGCCACAAATCCAGCACCCCCCATGTTGATTTCATCATTACATTTACGCACACAAAGGACAAGGTAGAACACTCCCAGTTACAACGAGACTTTAGTGATTTACATAGAGTTGTAGTAAGTGCTGTGTCACTCCCTTCTGTTACTACGCCTGCTTGGACGAAGAGTCTTCACCTGGGCAGGAGTCTCCTTGATCTGTGGGTGTGTTTTTAGTATTAGGGTGAGAGTATAATGAGGATAGTTCTTCTCAAGCTGTCCTGGGTTCAGCTACAGCAGTCATTTTTTCTCCTTCTCAGTAGCTGGTGCAGTGGGGTTGCTTTTGCTCAGAGACCTGGATATACTTGGTGGGTAATGCGGGAAGATGGGGAAGTCCGATGTGTACCTCAGGGTGATTTAATTTGGGGGGAAAACAGCCAACGAACTCAATTGTATGCTGTTGCCTGCTATATAGAACACTTATAGCCCACCAGCTAAATGTCTTCAGGTCACCAGCAACCGATCCTGACTTCCCTCCTGTCATCACCCCAACAAAGAATGAGTTTGGACGAAACCAGATGAGCTCAGCAGTGACCTGATGAGTTTGGCGGGCTCTGTAGGCACAGGCCAAGCCCCAGC
>NW_009926331.1:0-3966 GCF_000696875.1 Nestor notabilis
ACCCCTGTAGGGAGGATGGGGGTCTATGAAATGGTCCCTGATTGTCCTATCCCAAATGTCCCTTGAGAAACTCTTACTCTTCCACCCAGAGGATGGGTTCCCAGCAAGTCCAACCACAGTCACGTGTGCATGACCACCAGGAACAGCACCTCAAACAGTGTCAGACCTCATTCCCCCTGGAGCTCCTGACAAACAGCTTCAGTAAATGGTGTGACTCCAAACTCAGATGAGGGTGAACCTCAGGTGTGCCACAAACATTGAGTCCTTGATTACACTCAGTGGAGACACTGAGGTCTCCATCCTCCCTATGGCCCAAAGCAAGATCAGCTCTTCTTAATCCATCCTTGGCAGAGGGTTGTTGGGTCCCCTCTTAGAAACCTTCCACCCTGGAGCTCCATCGCCTTCCAGTGTTGGCAATGGGTGCTGTGGGTGGAGCTGGAAGGCAGGGACTGCTCGTGGACGTGGATACCTTGTGGCCTTTGGGCCAATGGACAATGCTCTGCACTCCATCCCTGCCGTTGCTACTCACTGTTGAAGTGCAGCAGGGCTTTGGGGGTGACCGGCGTGGAGGTCAGCACCAGCATCTCCAGCCCCTTCAGCCCCTCTCGACACACCTCTGCTGCAACCTCCTGGTTGATCTCCGCCACGTGGTCCAGCTCCAGGACCTGAAGCCTCATGCAGTTCCGGGCTGGAAGCACAGAGAACCCTCCTAAGTGCTCAGAACCTGTGTAGACGAAGCCCTCAGTGCCATGGGTTAGTGATGACCCTGGCAGTGGTGGGGAATGGTTGGACTCAATGATCTTAAAGGTCTTTTCCAACCTCTTTGATCCTATGATTCCATCAGGGAAGGGATGAGGACGCTGATGGGAAAGGGGTGATAGGAGGGATGGGTGGCATCAGGGAGGAGCAGGGTGCACCCGTGGTCCCTTGTCCCCCCCGAGCAGAGCTGCCTACCTAAGGAGGCCAGTCCCTGGACGCCGCATCCTGCCCCTCCAACGCCCAGCGCCCGCAGGTGGGGCCAGCACCGCCCGATCATCTGGAGGCAGCGGTTGCTGAATCGCGTCGGCTGCTGGCTGGGAACGGGGAGAAGATGGAGATGAGCTCTTGGGCAGCAGCTCTTCCCTGGGAGGGTGCTGAGGTGCTGGCCCAGGGTGCCCAGAGGAGCTGTGGCTGCCCCATCCCTGGCAGTGTTCAAGGGCAGGTTGGACACAGGGGCTTGGAGCAACCTGCTCTAGTGGAAGGTGTCCCTGCCCCTGGCAGGGGGTTGGAGCTGGAGGAGCTTTAAGCTCCCTTCATCCCAAACCAGGCTGGGATTCTGTGATTCTCCTGTGAGGAGACACCTCCCTCTGCACACCTCGATCCGGGCTGAGGGGGGACATGACATTGCAATAAACATCCCAGGACAAGAAGGGAGGATCTCAGGAGGCAGCCCCATGGCATGGAGGTGACCTGCTCTATGAGCCATGAGCACCCAGACGTTGCGTGGTGGAGATCCACCAGCATCTTCACCCCCCAAAATGCTTCTCTAAAGCAAAACCATCTGCAGTCATCTCCCTAAGCTGTGACTCGGTGTTTAAAGCCATCCAGGCCCTTCGGGGCTGCTGTTACATGAGCAGCGAGGAGCTCAGATAAGCCCTTGCTGTTCAGTGCCACCTACCAGGCCCATCACAGCTCTCCTTTCATCTCTGGTGTTAGCAGCCACCCCGGCAGCGCTCCTGGCTCAGCAGGGATGTGTCTATATCCAGCAGCTCCCAGCCTGAGCAGGGAGGGATGGCGCCAAGATCCTGGTCCCCAAAACTGGTCTCCAGGACAAATCTGGATTTTCCAGCCTGGCCTCCTCCTAACATGACTCTTACCATGGATGCAGAGGTGCGACCTGGAGGGAGATGATGTCCCTGCAACCTGCTCCAAGGGCCCAGATGACTTCATGACCCACGGGGTCTGTAGAGCTCCTAGAACAACACAGAGAACACACGGTGGCCCCCACTGACAGTGATTCTGCCCTGGGGGCTGTGTCTGCAGCCTCTGTGATGCTGCATCTCCCTGCACCTGGAGGTACAAATCTGGTTGTTATTTATAGCCCCTGATCAGACCACCCCAACACCAATCCATGCGGGAGGGCCGGAGGCATTTCTGTCTGGAATTGTGCCTGTGGATATGGAATGGGAAGTGTAAGGGAAGAAGGTGAGGTTGAAAGTGAGGTTGAAGATGAGGTAAGGTTGAAGGTGAGGTTGTTGGTAGAAGGTGAAGTTGTTGGTTGAAGGTGAAGCTGTTGGTAGAAGGTGAAGTTGTTGGTAGAAGGTGAAGTTGTTGGTAGAAGGTGAGGTTGTTGGTAGAAGGTGAAGTTGTTGGTTGAAGGTGAGGTTGTTGGTAGAAGGTGAGGTTGTTGGTAGAAGGTGAAGTTTTTGGCTAAAGGTGAAGCTGAAGGTGAAGGTCAAAGTCTTCCAGATGCAAAGGTGTCAAGTGATTGAACTGAGCCAGCCAGGCCATGTACCCTTCCAGAGCAAATAGAACATCCCTGCAGGTCCCATCGGGTTGGATTCACTCTCCACCCGCCCAGCCTGGATGGGGAAGGTGCCATGGGAAGGACGTTTCAGCTGATGGTTGGTAACTCCATGGCCTTGCACCAGCCCTGCGGTTGTGCCACCACATCTGTAGGTGGCTGTTGGCCAGATATTGCTGCAGAGCTTTGCTGTGGGCTCCTCCTCGGTGTTTTGGAGGTACCAGACAGACCTCATGGGTGCTGCTGGCTGGAGGTGGAGGTGCAGGTTTAGGCACGCTGCCTGCCCACCCATCACTGGTGCCGCTGCCTCAGAGGAGCTTTCCCTCGTGGCTCCCAGCACCAAGTCAACGGAGGAGAGATGTCAGAGAGCACCATCCTGATGGCACCAGCCCAAGCGCTGTTCAGTGCCCCAGGCTGCCTCCTGAAGAGCAAGGCCGTGCTTCCCAACTCCGATGACCTACTTCAGGACTTCAGGCAAGCCTAAAAATAGGCGATGGGTGTTACCTGGAGTGTTTCACGTGTCTCCACTGAAGCAGCTTGACAAGAGCCCCTTGTGAGTGCGGTGGGTTAATGAGAGCGTGAGTCAGTCACAGGTTAGCGACGTGCCAGGAGAGCTCGAGCCTGCTCCAGTGCCCTTGGAAGGGTCCATGGAGGAGTCCTTGGGTCAAACCCAGCAGCGCTGGGCTGCACCATGGTGTGGGGTCCCCCCATCAGACCGTGTCTGAAGCACTCTCCATCCTGGGCTGGATGAGGGCACCCATCGGCTGCGGGTCAAATGGATACCAAGTGGTTGTCTGCAGGGTGCAGGGCAGCAAGGATCATCCTTCTTGAGAGTATAGGAAAGGTAAAGCCTGTCTCCACACAGGCAGAGCCTCTTCAGAAGGTGGCCCAGAGCAAGGAGCAGGACCTGTGACCTCCTTCAGGGCCTATACAATGATCTTAGTGTCTTTGATCTTGGGCAAGGTCTCCAAGTTGGGTATCAGCAATCCTGTGGCAGAGCTGTTCCCAGGACAGAGGGGCCTGAGGTCTCTTCTCCCCATTAGAAGTCTTCATTAAGGGGTAACAGTCAGGTGGGACCTCACTGGGCCCAGTTTGGTGCACCTCTCCTTCACCCTTCTCCAACATAAAGCAGTGTCCCCACACCGGGACCCTGCTGGTGATTCCAGATGAGGTGGGAATGGTATCAGGATGGTGGGAATGGAGCTGGAAGGGAAACACCTGCATAGGAACATGCCAGAAGAGGATGAGAGTTGGAAGGACAGCTTACTCTGGGGACATGGAAAGGTGGGTCCTTTGCATCTGGCCTGATGGGCTGTGTTCTGACAGGGAATGGGGATGGGCAGCAGAGGGGTCCCAGCACATCCAGCAGGTCAAAGGAGGGGATCCTGCCCCTCTACTCTGCTCTAGTGACACCCCACTTGCAGCACTGTGAGCAGTTCTGGTGTCCTCAAAGTGAGAAGGAC
>NW_009926331.1:4069-4895 GCF_000696875.1 Nestor notabilis
AAGCTGCTGGAGACCTCAGAGCAGCTTCCAGGGTCTGAAGGGGGCTACAAGGATGCTGGAGAGGGACCTTCATCAGAGACTGCAGTGACAGGACAAGGGGTGATGGGTTCAAACTGAAACAGGGGAGATTTAGATTAGATCTAAGGCAGAAGCTCTTCCCTGTGAGGGTGCCGAGGTGCTGGCACAGGGTGCCCAGAGAAGCTGTGGCTGCCCCATCCCTGGCAGTGTTCAAGGGCAGGTTGGACACAGGGGCTTGGAGCAACCTGCTCTAGTGGAAGGTGTCCCTGCCCGGGGCAGGGGTTGGAGCTGGATGAGATTTAAGGTCCCTTCCAACACAAACCAGGATGGGGTTCTGTGACTCTATCCCACGGATGTTCCCAGCCAAGGAACCACAGGATCCCGTGGGCAAGGGGGATGCTGGTGCCACCCTTACCGGTAGGTGACCGCCTGCAGGGCCCGGCAGTAGCAGCTCGCCAGCCAGAGCGACCGGTCCGTCAGCACGTTGGGGCAGTGCGAGATGCGGAGGATGAGCAGGTTGCTGCCCGTCGGGTTCTGTGACTCTATCCCACGGATGTTCCCAGCCAAGGAACCACAGGATCCCGTGGGCAAGGGGGATGCTGGTGCCACCCTTACCGGTAGGTGACCGCCTGCAGGGCCCGGCAGTAGCAGCTCGCCAGCCAGAGCGACCGGTCCGTCAGCACGTTGGGGCAGTGCGAGATGCGGAGGATGAGCAGGTTGCTGCCCGTCGCCTTCAGCAGGGACTCCAGCCCGGCTTCCAGGCAGCCCCTGGTGGGGACAGAGGCAGGATCAAGCATGGACACCCGTG
>NW_009926331.1:5002-5274 GCF_000696875.1 Nestor notabilis
GTAGAAGCAGGATGCTGGGACTCATAGAGCATCATCACCCCTGAGGACCAGTGGCTCCGGCGGTGGGAGGAGGGTGCCCAGGACTCACCGTGTGCTCCTCATGTAGTCCTCTTTGCTCTCCTTCTTCCCTCGCTGGCGTGGCTTGAGGTTTTGGAGGGTGAGGGAATGCATCTGGGTGCACCACTGGGACAGCATGGCCAGGAACTGGGGGGACAGGGGTGGCTGTTACTGAGGGGGATGCCCTCGGCATGTCCCCCACCACCCATCCCCGG
>NW_009926331.1:5286-5576 GCF_000696875.1 Nestor notabilis
GCGGACTTTTCACCCACACACCCCTGCCACATGCGTGTGGAAATGCACATACGAGGCCGTGCAAGGCCGTGTGGCAAGAAAATCACAGGTACAACAACAAAAGCACACGAAAACATGTGTGCATGTATGCACACAAGCATGCACATGTGAACACGCAACACACCCAGCTGCTGGTGCAAGCACACAGCTGTGTGTTCCCATGACCATAACACCATGACAACCACCACCAGCGAGATGCTTGCTCAGCTTCACCATTCTAGGTGGAGCTGGATGATCTTAAGGTCCTTTCC
>NW_009926332.1:0-2246 GCF_000696875.1 Nestor notabilis
CCTTTCCAGCCCAAACCAGTCTGGGATTCTGCGATGTTATCTGTACTGTGAGGACTCCTATGAACATAACTGTAACCCTTTGACATTTTCCCTTAAAAAGGGAAACCCAATGCGTAAAGGCTGATGTGTGTGGCTATTCCTGAATAAAACAAAAACAAACCCATGGGCTCCGTTCTTCTGCCAGAGTCCAACAAAAACAAACTAAGTCAGAATGTGACGAAGAGAACAAAGGGGAAAACCAATGGAAGCAAACAGAAATCCTTTTCCTTCCACCTGCTGTGCAGCAGCTCAAAGATCCCAAGGAGATCTTGGCAATGTCACGTCTCCTTTTTGTTTGCAAGCTCCTCTCCATTTATTCCTCTGCTTTCCCAGATGCTGGAATCCAGCTCTGGAGATGAAGGTGGGGTGGGAAAGCAGCTCCTTGACGTTTTCTTGTCTCCCTCCTGTTCCAAGGAACCACCCACCTGCAATGGGACATATCACCCCCTGAGCAGACACCGATCAGGGATCATGAGGGCGTTGGGCACGTGAGGAGAGGACGAGCTGCGGCCACCAGAAACCTTGTGAAAAGCCCTGGTTTAACCCAAACCATTTCAGCAGGTCCATTAGAGCCCAGGCTGTGACACCATCACACTGTCGCACCATCACAGGGCATCACACCAGCAGGGCCACGTGTGGAAGCCCAGGCTGGGAGATGCAACACCACAATGAACTTCACCACCAGCAGCAGCAGTAAGCCCCACACTGGGGCGGGGGGATGGAACTGGGTAGAGGAGTGCAGCAGCACCCAGCACATGGGGAGAGTCTCCTACAGGTGAGTTTGGACCCAGACTTGATCCCTCCACCCTGAGTGTCCAAGGATTTCTCCTTCTGGGATGGCCTGACTTGGGTCAGCCTTAGAAATCTGGGCCAGTAACAACTTTATTTCTCTTCAGTGTCTGAAATTCCCCATGACCACCATAAAGAGCATGGTTCTGAACCTGATCGTTGCCATAGGTAATGTTTAAAGCCCATCAAATTCCCAACCTCTGCCTCTTCTGGCTGCTGCAGCTCAGACGTATTTGAATAACTGACGCCACCTCCTGTTTTTGCTGTTGTAAGTTTGCAGTTGGTTTTCCCGGGAAGGAACTTTCCCACTCACAGCTGCATCCCTAAGGGATGCTGTGCCATGGGATTGCTCACGATGGGCTGCTGATCCTCAGTGTTTGTCAGTGGGAGAACACAAGCCTGGTCATCATATCCCTGATGGAGCTGAGCTGCTCCTCCAGGGTTGGATCCTGGTTTTCCCCCGCAGGCAGCACATCCGTGAGTTTTCTTGCTGTCTTGCAGAGCTCTCCTGTCCCAGCACTCAGAGTGCTCCGTGGGTTCTGCTGCCCACACTCCATCCCTATGAGGTTCGATGAGCTTTGGCTCTCATTACGTAAGAGCTATTTTGGGGTAAACTGATCTGGGTGAAAGAAACATGGAATTTTTTGGTGATATTCAGCCCCCAGAAGGGCAAAAGTAGGATTTTCTGCTGGGCTCAGGCTGGGCTCAGCAACTGCTGCAGCGTGGGGTGACCTCAGGGCCGTGGTGCTGGACCGGTCCCAGGGCCATGTAGCTCCATGTCCCCAAACCCAACCGATAGGGGCAGACACAGGCAGGGTTTGCTGGTGCCCGGTCAAGGCCAGGGGCTACCCTGTAGCACATCCTTGCCCCTTGCTGCTGGTCCAGGTACAAGCAGGGCGATGGGTGCCCATGTTGGGGTGCTCGTGGTAGCGTGCTGTGCTAGTGTGACCATACTGGGGTACCCCTATAGGGGTTGGGGTTGCCTGTGATGAGGTGCTCAGGACAGGATGCCTGTGTTCAGGTGAATTTGCTGGGGTGCCCCACGTTAGAGTGCCCATATTAAGGTGCCCCATGTAGGGGTGTTCTTGGTGGGATGCCCATGATGGGGTGACTGTGCCAGCATGCCTGCATATCAGGGTGCCCTGTCCCTAGGTGACCATTCTGGAGCGCCCGTGTTGGGGTGCCCAATGCTGAGGTGCCCGTGACAGGATGCCTATGGCAGGGTGCCCATTTTGTGGTGCAGGGGTGCCCCATGTTGGGGTGTCCTTGACAGGAAGCCCACCATGGGGTGACTGTGCCGGGCTGCTTATGTCGGGGTGCCCTTTCCCCAGATGACCATTCTGGGATGCCCCTGTCGGGATGCCCGTGTTGCTCCGTCGCCTCCTTCCCCCGGCCGGAGGCCCCTGCCCGTCCCTGCC
>NW_009926333.1:0-8005 GCF_000696875.1 Nestor notabilis
GTTACTGGTCTCCACCTGGACATTGAACCGTAAATAAAGTATTGCTCAAAGAATCTACAAGCAAGGTTCAAGACAGAAGATTACTAAATAATGCCAAGTTTGAGTCAAGAATGGTTCCTTGCAACTCTGTCTATGGATCAGAAAGCTTTACATGTGGGAATGGAGGGACACCACCAGTATAATTCACTATACAAAATAACAGTTTTCTCCATAAATACCTATGAATACTGGAACTGATTTTTAGCATACTGCTTAAATGCATGGAGTGAGCTTGATTCTACTTGAAAACCATTATTTCTGTATATCACGTAAAATATGCATGAAAAATGTACAACCATTCACATTCACAAACCTAATACCTGAGACTGAATTAATTCTTCTACTTGTATTTTCAGTCAACAGAAAGATTTTCATCTTTTTTTTAAAATCTATTTACTTGATTCTGTATATTTATAATCAAAAAAATATCTCTTTAAGATTGTACAAAGATATCTCTGATCCTAGCGATCAGTATCTTGCTTCCTGAGCTAATTTCTGCTACATTCTTGACAGATTTCTACTGAATATTATAATGTAAAATTGGTCATGTTTGTAGATGTGGAAGTGCTTTCATATCATAATCAGTTCCTTTTAGTTGTTAAGGTATAAATCTGTACTAGTAGTGCTAGAAAATATCTATGTCAGTAAAAATCTTGCAAATATTGAATTTTCAACATCATAGATAAGCAAGACTATACCTGATTTGACTATGGTCATTGCTGCAGCTGCGTATGTGTACTGTATATACTTTCTCTGCCTCATTACTTTTGTGGATGAACACCTAATTTTACTCATCTACTTGCAAAAGTGCCCATATCCTATGTAAACAGAATCAGTGCACATGAAAAACAAACACTTGTTCTCATTTTTTTTCAGTTGCAATCTCAAACTGTAGTTTCTATATGGAAATATTAGTTTCATAGAGATAAATAAAACTTAGTAGACATACAAACCTTCTAAAAGTCATGTTATATTGTCACTGTTTTAATCATGTATGTGCACGCAAACAGACTCTAGCAAAGACATCAAAAATCATTTTCATTAGATTGGCATATTAAAAGCAGAAAATATTCAAGGGAAGAAGAAAAATGAAGACAGGTATGTGCTCTGACTTTTATGTCGAAGGGCAAGTATCTCTGAGACAAGAAGTCACAGTTAGTAAAGAAGTGAATATGAGAAAGCTAAAACAATTTTAAATCTCCTGAATTGGATAGAATTAATGTGTTCTCAAGACCAGAGCTAGAAGCAGAATGAAAAACAAGGAAAGAAACCTTTATATCCTTTGTAGTGAAGGAATATGCAGGTGCTTTGCAGAGGTTATCTTCACATGCTGATATATCTGCTTCTTAGAAGTTAATTCTATGTTTCCTTGAGGCTTTGCTTTTCCACACATTTTTTTCCTGCCATTAGTAGCTTTTCCATTTTTCAGGGTCAGGAAATTAACAAAAAAAAAGCCACATTAACAGAGTTAATATTCTCATGGATGTAGCATATCTTTGAAATCATTGGTTAATACCTAGGGAAAAAAGCTATCCTTTTTCTCTAAACTATTTTAGATGTTGATATTACAAAACTCCAGATTATTGTGGTTGGCTAGTCATATTTCAAAGCAGAAAAGGACAAAATAAAAGGAAAGAAAAAAAGGTTAATCTTCAGATTTAAACTGAGGAGACTACCCATTAGCATTAAGAGAATCAAATACTCATATATATAACATTTCTAATATAGTTAGAAGATTGACAAAGGCATTGTAATGTTCATGTCAAAATAAAATCAGTCATCTGTAAACAAGTGTTTGCTATCTGATGGTGAAGGAACAAATTATTTTCAACTCATTTGGGACTACAGTTTGCACATTAAAAGGATTTTGCATAGGAGGGATGCTTGAAAGCATTAGTTTCCATGTCAGTAAATATATGAGTCTTAATCTTCAGTTTAGCAAAAGAGTTCAGAAAAATAACCTCAGTTTTGATTTGTATTTCTTAGTGTATAATGAAAGAAATGAATATAAAATATGTAAGACTGGACAGAAATAGAACTCAGGTATATAACTTTTAAAATATTTGCTTTATGAAAAAAAAGCAATTTCAGTGTAATGGAAATACAGACAAATTACAGAGCTCTTCATTTAAAACCTGATTACATAAAAATGTATAAAATACAACAAAGTAGATTTGGAGAAAGCACTTTCATATTTCAACAGAAATCCAGTCTATTTGAATAGACTTTGAAATCCTTCTATTTTAATAGAAGATCTGTCTCATCAGATAAATGTTCATTGCCCTAAATCTTTGCAGCTATTTTTATCTATTTATATCACATCCCACCCTGCTCTTACTATCACATGTTGCCAAGTTTGTTTCCTGTGTTTGATACAATGCAAAGTAGAATCTACTAATCACAGCTAGCCAGGATCACAGAAAGATTTCTTCACAACTCAGATTAATAAATTACAATTACAGTTAATTAAAAATATAATTAAAAAATATAATTAATCTAGAATCTACAAAAAAATGAGGCAAGTATCTACAACAGTGATACTTCACTTTGTGCAATAATGACTATAATTGACATAGTGATTCATGGGGATTCAGGACTCTGTGAACTACAGAAAACTTTTCATAACTAGAAAGAATGCCACCGCAGAGAGAATTTAGAACTATATTTGGTATTTTATATGCTGACAAGTACTTGCTGATTTGTCAATTTTAAAGGACATACTATTTTCTTCATTGTTAAAGTAGAGCTTGAAAACCTTCTTTCAATATACAAACTTTTATCTCAGTTTATACACAAAAATTTAAAAAAATATGTCAAAGGAAATACAGCAGTAGCTAAAAATACCATCTGCAATGGATTTGGTATGGGACAAAGGAGAAAAAAATTCTTTTATACACTCATCAGGGTAACATGGTTAACAAAAAAGAAAGCACCAATTTTGTATTGCCACATTTTGCAAATTAATGATGAGTAGACTAATAACACCTGGAGGGATAATTTTGAAAGTATGTTAAATAATGAAAGTTGATAGAGAAATTAGGAACAAGAATATGCTGGTAAGAGCTATGCTGAAAGAGGAGTTTGCAGGAACACTTAGGAACATAAAAAGGTAGAATAGCTTTTGGTCATGTAAGATGTTAGGAGATGCACAGATTAGGGAAAGGTTGTCTTATGAATTCTACAACAATTTTCAGATGGGAAAAATGGGAATAAATGGGGTGAAGGCTTTGCAATGTAAGTTTTTAAACATTTAGCAAATACCTCTTAAGGAAGAAACCAATTCAGATTATCCAGAAATTATTAAAACCAATTTCTTAATGGAATTGCTGAGATGAATAAAGAATTTCATCCTGGACAATCAGCACCTTTTATGTACTATGCACTCCTATTAATAAGACTCACAGACAAGCTGCAGCTGGTGAATGATTTGAGAGAATCTGTTAACGGTATACACGTACAAACTTAGAAATCTGGAGAAATAGATTGGAAGAGTAAGTCTGCCTTAGCCAGATATTTGTAAGAAACAACCAAAGTTCATATCAAAGAGCAATGGGCTAATGTAGAAAATACAGACTAAATGATGATACATATTTGAAGTCAACAGTGAGTACTTTCAGTGTTTTCATGATGGTAATAAAAGAAAAAGCAGTTACCTTGGACTACAATGT
Organism: Nestor notabilis; assembly: GCF_000696875.1. Lineage (NCBI taxonomy): Eukaryota > Metazoa > Chordata > Aves > Psittaciformes > Psittacidae > Nestor > Nestor notabilis. Next base: position 3,708 of record NW_009926333.1, read on the forward strand.
TAGCTTACTATTGGTATTGTAGATGGAAGCCACGACTCCAGTAGAATCTGGGGCAGTAACAATGCAGTCTTAAGCAGCCTGAATTCAGCATCAGTGATGGTTGGTACAAAGCCTGCAATAATTAAGGGGAGTACTACACCACCAGTTCTAGATCAGAATGTAGGAGGAGTGTTCGCTAAGAGTGAAAAGCTGCACAGGTGACTGCACTACTGTGAATGCCTTCTTCAGTAACCTGTAGTACCAGAAAGAAATTGTGCAAATCTGTTCACAAACTCCCACAATAGATGAAACAGATGCCTGGTCAGCCATGAGGGAAAAAAATTCAGATATACATATAAGCAGATAGCATTTCATTGCAAATGCAATGAAGATATGAAGTTGAGCAATTGTGGGTTGCTCTTGCTGCAGAGAGTAGGGGTACACTACTGCTATCTGCTCTGCAGAGACATGAAGATTCTGCTATACAGTGGTTCTTTCAGTGACTGCAAGAAGGAGGTAATCAGCTGGGTGATGGCTAACACACTTCCTGGACAAGATAATAATGCAGTTCAAAAAGGACAGCAGTATAGAATGTGATTGGAAACTGCGCGTGATGAAAGCTCCTTACTGTCAGAATGAATACACACTGTATTTTGTTAGAAGATTAAAATCTGAAATTTGCTTTTCATCTTGGAAAAGGGTTGGATGGGGTATAATCTGAAGAAATGCTTTTTGTTAATGTAAGAAATTTAATGTTTTTTATATACTTGCTTTTGGATGAAAGACTTCAAAAAGAGAACCTTTGAGTTGATAGGCATCATGTAAGAGTCTTGAACTGTTCTGTGTATGACGACTTTATGTCTTCATTTACTAAAGTCTTTAGGTTGGAAAGTTCTTAATCTTCTTAAGGATGAAAAGGTTTAAATATCGTAAATTTTGAGTGATATTAAGAATATTTCATAGCCACACAATCTTTCCTCATTAATCCGTGACTCAGACCTGTAGTGATCGCAGGCCCTAGACTTCACTTACTACAGCCATCCCTGGAGACATTCAAGGCCAGGCTGGATGTGGTTCTGAGCAACCTAATCTGGTTGAAGATATCACTGCTAATTGCAGAGGGGGGTGGACTAGATGATCTTTGAAGGTCCTTTCCAACTCAAACTATTCTATGATTCTATGACTCATTTCACTGGGCACTTCAGATTCAGGGAATAGGTGGAATTCAACTCATCTAATTTTCAGAACCTTCAGAAAGTAAGGTACCTTCTGTTGGCCCATTATCTTGAATCTTCCACAGTCAATGGATTAAGAAGGGCACCTTACCAAGGTCATTGTCTGATAATAGAACAGGAAGAATATCTAAACCAGGTGGAATAAACATGTAAAACAGATGGAATAATGTACCTACAGAGCACCTGTCTTTCTTCTTTCCCTCTGTCTCTCTTCTCTTACAATGGATCCTAGAGGCACAGCTCAGAGCCTAGATCTCTAACTTTATGTCACTCTTAAGTGAAATAATCCTGCCTGTCAGTAGCTAACATTCACACTACCCTTTTTTAGCCATGACAAGCCACGTTTAAAAGACAAAAAAGTCTTTGGCTTCTACACGTGCTTTGCAGCTTCAACTGGCAGCCAGTTATCCGTGTAGATTCTGGGTCATGTGTAACAAGCAGCCTGCAGAACCCTTCTTTTCTGAGAAATGCCAGTAGCAGACAGCCACAAACACCGCAATGCAAGTGCTGTACCTCACTGTTATGTAAGTGAGGGCAATCCATTGCATCTCTCCATCTTGACAATGATGGTTTCAGTAAACTATCACTAAATTACCACCAGACGTTTCAAGTAAGAGATGCAAACTTCCTCTCCTTCTACATTTAATGTAAAAATATAGTAAGCTGTTCTATGTATTTATTTGTATGCAATTCTAAAAACATATAATGACCTAAATGTAGATCATACTTTGCCCCCTACGGCAGAAAGATGTATGCCTAATGACCTGTTTATCTCTAATCTCAGTGCTTTGGCTGAGAACACTACGGCTCAGAAAAATTCCTCTGAGTTTCAGCTACATTTAGTCTTGAAAAAGCTGAAGGTAACAGTTTGGCATTAGCAAAACTGCTTAAATGGGCCACTGAACTCTGGAACTGCTTAATCTCTACCTGAATGCTGGTCATCTGGATTGGATTCTGAGATAACTCTTCATGATTCTTAATGATGTCTTTTTCTCAAAATTTATCACCATCCTTGTGGAAGTTTTTTGTACATATATATAAAGTATTTTTTTTCAAAGTGGACTCTTTCAAGATTTCTTTTTCCCTAGGTGGAGTGTACGCAAATAACTGTGCAAGCATTCATTAAATCTGACAGCAGCAACTTTCTCAAGAAAACATTAAAAAAAATTGGAAAGAGAACAGATTTTTGCTCCCAGCTCCCAGCTTTAGTGCATAGTGAGATAAACATTGGGAAACGTTTTGGAAAAAGGATTTAACATGAAACCAGTATATTTTCAGTCTTAAACATATCTTAGGTTAGCAAGCTTTCATTGCATCACTGAAGAAATATATTTATTTAACTATGAGAATCAATGAGAGAGAAATTCCTGTGAGTTTGGGATGAAGCTTAGTAAAGTTGCATTGGTTCTTTTACAAGTAAACTTCTGCTGGAAATCTGTATTAAATTTCCAGTGGAAATTTGTATTAAATAGTAACTTGCTGCAAAAACAGTAAAGGAACATGAGTGGAATGAGTGGTATTGTTATTTAAACACACTTTCAACAATCAACATGAAAAAACATTAAATATGAGGGCATATATATGAATGTTTCCACTCACAGTCTGTAAGCTTAAACTTCAAATGTGTAGTTGTGCTGATTTTGGCTAGAATAATTTTCTTCATAGTAGCTGGTATGGGGCTATGTGTTGGATTTGTGCTGAAATCAGTGTTAAAAGTTAGCTTTAAGTTGTAACAAGTTTTGCATGGACCTTTCTGTTGAATTGCATCCAACTGATGAGAGCCTTTGCAGTAAAAAAATAAATACAGTACTGATCCCTTTAAATTAGTCACTATATAAACTTTGCAGAAAAGGCTATTTTGATTATGAAACACTCCCTAAAGAAATATCCTAAATATGCAAGACAGGCAGAACAACTGTTTTTTATAACTGCCTCTTCTTACGTGCTCCAGTACCATCAGACATATCTGGATAACAGCATGAAAAAAACCACAAATAAAAACCCAAAAAGTAATTTTTCTCTAAGTTTTGCCAAGGATATTTTCTTCCAAAATTGTAGCTGTTTTTTCTGTGAATGCTCACCTCATGTTTGCAGGAAGTCCTTTTTTAAGGTCACTAGTTATCTGAATTAAAAGAAAAACTCTGACTATATATTTAAATTTGCTTTCTGTTTTCTACTGCAGTGCTTTGAAGTTAACAGACAGGCTCTAACAATATGTAAACTATATTTTATGAGTGGAGTGAATTTACCTGAAGTAGGTTTTAGCATTTAGTCAGATGAACAGGCTGTAACAAGTGAATTTAAAATCTGTGAAATTTGAATATGGAAAAGATGTGGAGCAGCAAAATCATATAATCATAGAATGGTCTGGGTTGGAAAGCACCTTAAGATCATTCACTTCCAACCCCTCTGCCACTGGCAGGGACATGTCACACTAAACTATGTCACCCAAGGCTCTGTCCAACCTGGCCTTGAACACCACCAGGGATGGAGCCTTCACAACTTCCTTGGGCAACCCATTCCATAACCTCACCACCCTCACAGTAAAGAACTTCTTCCTTATACCTAACCTGAGCTTCTCATGTTTAAGTTTGAAGCCATTAGCCCTGTTCCTACCACTACAGTCCCTAATGAAGAGTCTCTCCCCAACATCCTTGTAGGCCCCCTTCAGATACTGGAAGGCTGCTATGAGGTCTCCACGCAGTCTTATCTTCTCCAGGCTGAACAGCCCCAACTTACTCAGCCTGTCTTCATATGGGAGGTGCTTCAGTCCCCTTATCATATTCATGGCCCTCTTCTCGACTTGCTCCAACAGCTCCATGTGCTTTTTATGTTGAGGACACCAGAACTAGACACAATACTCTAACTGAAGTCTCATGAGAGCAGGGTAGAGGGACAGGATCACCTCCTTTGACCTGCTGGTCATGCTTCTTTTGATGCACCCCAGGATACGGTTGGTTTCTGGGCTGCAAGTGCACACTGAAGCCTGTCATCAACCAACATCCCCAAGTCCTTCTCCACAGGGCTGCTCTGAATCTCTTCTCCACCCAACCTGTAGCTGTGCCTGGGATTGCCCCAACCCAG
>NW_009926333.1:8351-8834 GCF_000696875.1 Nestor notabilis
GTGTGGGACAGTGTCGAATGCTTTGCACAAGTCCAGGTAGATGATGTCAACTGCTCTGCCCCTTCCATCAGATCTGCAGCCCCATCACAGAAGATCATGAAACTGGTCAGGCAAGATTTCCCTTTAGTGAAACTGTGTTGGCTGCCTCCAACTACCTCGTTGTTTTTCATGTGCCTTAGCATGCTTTCCAGGAGAATCTGCTCCAAGATTTTGCCAGGCACAGAGGTGACACTGACTGGTCTGTAGTTCCCAGGGTCTTCCATTTTCCCCTTCTTGAAAATGGGGGTTGTTTTACCCTTCTTCCAGTCATCAGGAACTTCACCTGACTGCTGTGATTTTTCAAGTATGATGGAGAATGGCTTAGCAACTTCATTCGCCAGCTCCTTTAGGACCCGTGGACGGATTTCATCAGGTCCCATGGACTTGCGCATGTACAGCTTCTTAAGATGATTTCAAACCTGATCCTCTCATACAGTGGGCCTA
>NW_009926334.1:0-329 GCF_000696875.1 Nestor notabilis
TGGAGCGGTTCGACGCTTGTATGGGCTTAAGACCCCCCTATTTGTTGGGGATCCTTACGTGGAAGACTTTTCAAAGCATATTGAGAGAAGCCCTACGCTAATTCTGTGGCACAGAGCACCAAGGAGGCTAATTCTCATGTTTGCTGATTTGTGTGTGGTACTAATGCAAAGATTAATAAAATGCCAACATGCGGTGCTTAAAGAGCCAAGGAGGATTCTACAAGCACGCAAATGCTGGAGTACTAACACAGAGTTGGTGTGAATATACTGTCATGTGTTTGACTGCTGTGCTGTCCTTCAGGCGTTCTTGTTGAGTTTGTACATTCCTG
>NW_009926334.1:360-13474 GCF_000696875.1 Nestor notabilis
CCTTGTAGAGATTTAGGGCATTGGTTCTTGGTGTACATCAAGAGGCAAGTGCCTATAAAGAGTATTGATCTTACCTAATTTTGTACTTATGTGCACCTGCAGGATCTGGTTAAGAATAAAATGCTTTGTAGGTTTCTCAGGTAGAAATCGCCTGGTTTTGATTGGGCTTCCTTTTTATTATGATGCTGTATTCTTAGTCTTATCTAAGATCGTTAACTTGTGAAAGTTATTTATATATATATTATACTTCAGAAATACAGTGCAAACTGTAAACGTTCGGTATTGCAATGGTAAGTGGAAAAATGCTGACTTACATAACTGTTCCCCAGGTTGCTTACTAGTGTCATTAAAGAGAAACAGAACAAAAAAAAAAAAACAAAAAACCAAACAAAAATCCAAACCAAAACAACAGAAAAAGACCCCAAACAAGAACAGTTTGCAGAGAACAAAGGGAATGTTGAGGCATTTGCCCTCAGTGAAATTAGTTAGAACTGTTGTTAGTGATGAGATATGCAAGTGCTAAATTCAACTTCTTTTGATTTATGAAAACAAAAATGGAAAACAAACTTGCTATCAAATGATAGTCAAAGTTAGTGATTTTCAGACTGTGGGCAAGATAAAGCTAGCTTGAGTTTACTTAACCTTAAGAATTATAGACAATACTCAATTGTAAACGTGAGTGGTGTTACTTGGCAGTAATTTACTGAGTGCTGTGTACAAAGAAATGCCTCTGACTACTGAGAAGTAGTACTTGGGAGTAATTCAGATCCTTTAATAGCTTGGAAGTTGTAGCACTTCATAGCAGCTCACTGTCAAAGCATAAATACTGGATATGTTTGAGTTCTGGAGGCAGTTTGGGTCTCACAGCACCCACAAAATACCTTTTCAATTTCCTGTTTAGTCTTTGTGTTTAAAGTATGGATTAAGTTTTTCTCTCTATATTTGTGTTAGTTTGATTTTTTTTTTTTAATTAGCTGCTTCTGTCAAAATACAAATAAAGTGGGTACATGTCAAAACAAATGACATGCTACATTAAAGTGTGATCTGTTTTGTAGCCTTAAATTGGAGTGTGAGAAACTGGCAAGCGAAAAGACAGAAATGCAGAGGCACTATGTGATGGTAAGTATATTTGTTTTTTCTTTATTTCAGTAAATATCTCCTAATATAGTGTAAGTCAGCATAACAAGATAACGTATGCTCCTTTATTTGCAGTATTATGAAATGTCGTATGGATTAAACATTGAAATGCACAAACAGGTAAGGTGTTTTGTTTTCTAAACCACAAAATCTGCAGTCTGTCTAGTGCATTTAAATGTAGCCATTCTGTTTATGTTCAAATGACTGTATCATGTGTCTGAATCAATAGCCGTGATTTGTAGCCGTGATTAGTAAACCCTTGCCTACCTTCTGTCAAATGAGGTATAGATTAGGTCGAGCAACAGGGCTTTCTTGGTATTGATCCTGTAAGATGTTGGCAAAAATAGGAAGGTCTTGTGTCTGAGGTTTCAAAATACAATTCACTGATTTACTATATTGTTAGTGATAGCGCCTTTGATGTGCAGAACTGGTCTTATGTGTGTGTACTGTATGTATTGACAGTTGTTCAAATCCTTACCATTTAAAGGTATGAAAAGATTAGTGACTTGGAAAGCTCTAGTTATGACTATGAGTTTGCAAGTTCCCATAAAATTCACACTTATGGCCACTATAATGGTGAATAAAAAGAGTATTGAATTGGAACAAGACACTAAGGACCTCATAAGAGAAGGGAAGCTAAATGATTACTCAGCCCAGAGGACCCTCAATTGAGTAGTCATTGTCTGCCAAATAAAGCATTAATGGCAGGGTGTAAGTATTCTGTAGATATGCTGACATTCACTTTTTCATCAAGATGCTGGTACAATAAGTCTTTCAGAAATCGATGGCCTCTTAAAAAAAATTATCATTAGATGAAGTTGCACAGTTGGGCACATTTCAAAGTGCAACAATACAATTCTTTCTTGATGTGTATGTGCTATTTCATCTAAAACTCTTGTTTCATTAAATTAAAGAGCATGACTGATCGGCTAGGGCACAGCGAAGAAATTGATTAGTTCAGGCTTCAGATCTTCAGTATATTCAAAGACTTACATTAAGCAAGCGAATTGCGGAGTTGAATTTTGCTTTTGTAATTCTGGATCTTTGACTTCTATTTTTTTGTTTGTTTTCCCTTAAAAATACTATATTTGATAAGATGGTATTGTAATTCCATGATAACTTTCTGTCTGCAAAGCAGGGTAGGTGTTCTCTTGGTTCCTAGAAGTACACTTGTTTGAATCCAAAATGCCAGTAAAAGAAGAAATATTATGACAACCTCTTTTGTGTTTTTTTGTTATTATTTTTCTTAAAGTAGTTTGCTGAATAAGTAGACAGAGCAAATAGAATTGTGTTCGACTTTGTTCTCTGCTGTAGCTGCATTAGTCTTCTTGTGTCTTATGTTAAAAAAGAACTTAAGTTTTTCTGTGATATGACTTTTCCAGGCTTTGTGACTTGGAGATTTCTGTCTTGGATGGTTTTTTTTCCTTCTCTTAAGCAACCTTTTGGCACACTGTATCCCATGAGGAAGCCAACATCATCTGTATAGGAGCCTTGTTTGGTGTGAAGTGGATGTTGTTTTCAGAAGACCTTTGAAGAGAACATGTGATTTCAGTAAATGTACTAGGAGTTAACTTTAGATGAAATGAATTAAGCCCAGAGGATTAAAGAGTGTCAGAACTGAGGTTTGCACTTTGACCTTAACATCTGTGTATTGCAAGGGTTTAATGTTCTGTATGTATGGCAAGTATAATTACACACCCAGTAGGCAGTGATACTCTGGGAGCTTTTAAGATTTATGACAGGGCATTATACCTATCTGAGTTCTAGCCAGGGAGAGTAGAGCACCCTTGCTCTGTGTAGGCTGCTAAGAAAAGAATAAGCATTTGAAGGCATAACACATTTCCCCACATATGAGTCTCAGATACAATGCTTTTACATGTTAAGCAGTTCTAATTTCCAATAAAAGTAGCACCTTCATGGTAAAGACTCCTGATTTAGATGCCTGCGGTGAGGATGCCAAATGGTGTTACAGTTCAGTGTGTAGGTGGTCTTAGATTACAGGAAACAAAAAAAAAACCCCTACCAGTGACATTCTTCTGTATTTCCACTGTTAACGATAAGTTCTGAGGAGGCTTTTGGCAGATAGTAATCATAATTCTTATTAAAACTGGTGACGTCTAGCCCCAAGAGTGTAGCCAGGCTCAAATTGATGCTTTTTGCTGGCTGATCACCAGCATGGCCTAAGTGCTCATTATGTTGTAGAGAGGGCCTTTGGAGCTCTCATTATGTTTGACAGGAATTCTCTCTAGGGGGAAACTGGGCATTAGCTAGACTCCTGACAGGCTGAAATTATTCCTGCTTTATGGCTTATAACCAAATGCTAGCAAGGCATCATCAAGGGACACGAAAAATTGTCATTTCTGACAACATCTTTGTTACTGAAAAATGCAATGGTGGGGAAACTTTCCACTGAACAAGCTTTAACGTTTTTAAGGCCTGCCTGCTATGTGGATGCTGCACGTGGTCTGTGTGAAGCCCTTCAGAGTGCTTGGGCTGCTGACTGAAAAAAAAAAATTAGACTGCAGCAGTGTTTCCTTATGCAGTATGGTATGTTTGCCTACATGTGAAAAGGTTGACTTGTGCTGATACAGTTGCATCAGCCATTCCCGCTTCATTTAATTTGGTAATAATTTAAACAAAGCAAAGTTACCTGGGACTTAAATGTTGTTACAAACAGACTTAAATTGAGGTGAACTTCCCACACATACTGCAGAGCTTTCCACTTGAACAGGTTGCATTTGAGTCCAGAAATGGCCATGGTAAGGCTTCCTTCACAACTTCAGCTTTGTACCTTAGCAGTGTTTAATTGCTCAACTGCGTGCTTAAATTGAGGTACTGCTCCTGCATTTTGACCTGCTGGCTGAACAGTGGTCAGGAAATAACGTTTTTGGCGTATTTGTGGGTTTTTGTGTGTGTGTGTGTGCTGTTTTTGTTCCCCTCTCCCCCTTGTTTCTCTGAGGTTTTTTTGTTTTTTTTTGTTTTTTTTTTAAAGAATTTCGAAGGTTAACTGTTAAGAGGATGCTGTGTGTGGATTCTTTTCCTGTTTACAGATAAATTATTTTAAGGTGAATGATTAGTAAGTTTTGCACACTTGAAATAGAAACAAGCACCTGGGGGTTCTTTTAGGATAAATGCAAATATTGTTTTCATATTTGTCAAGAAAACAGAATGAGTTAAGGATATATTACATGGTCTTAAGTTTCTCTGCTGTGTTACACTGTCCAGGTCAGATTTTCCCCACTGTGACATCTGTGGCTGGCAACACAGATGCATCAGCTGCTAGTGCCAAGATGTGGAGTTGGTTGGGTGTTAAAAATCACACTGTACTTAAAGGGTTGCTGCCCTTGGCTATCCAGGGCAGCACCTCTTTCTTTTCACCATCTCTGTCTGTCATCTTATGTCATAAGTCAGAAGATAAGGTTTCCTGTGCATTCAATGCCTTGATTGTTTAGGTGCAAGATTAGCTTTTGTTCAGTGGCAGGCAGCCAAAGAAAGAAAAATTTATCACCACTGAACCAACTGACAGACTATATAAACTACTACAGTATGTGGGTTTCTGCTATCCCAGTGGTGACAGCTAGGTTTCCTTCTGTTTGGGTGGGTTATTGTGATCTCTGTGACCTGCCTGAAGGCAGATCTGTCATTCAGTACCTTGCCTCTTATAGAAGAGTATACAAACTCCAAAACTGCATTACGTTAACCAGTTGTACAAGAGTTAAAAGTCTGGTTTAGCCTGGACTGTTTTTTGGAATAATTGCTAGTGTTTTACAGCAAAGGACAGAATCTTTTACTGATATCCCATTAGAACATCATGATGTTCTTCAGGAGTGGGTTAAATAGGAGGGAATTAAGGAGCTTAGTTATCTCTCTGCAGCTCCTAAGTAGGATGGCTGTGCTGTTGAAAGGGGTTTAAAGATAATTTTTTTTCTTCCTACTTACATCTTAATTATTGGAATGAAATACTTCATGAATCATTAAGGTTTTGGTGGTGTTCAGTGAGTGTTTCAAGAACATATTGCAGTTGGCACTGCCACATAAGACATGCAGAACCTGGTTTTATTTAAAAGAGGAAATGGTAAGGTTGATTGGGACATAATGTTTTTCACTCAAAAAATTGAACAATTATATAAATATTTGGTTTCTAAATGTATACAGTTGTATCAGCAGTGTAGCCTATTTCTACCACAACTAAAGTTGCCAGTTTGAATGTGGAGAAAAGACTAATGACCTCAACTTCTGAACCACATTTCAAGCTTGAGGCCAGTGTTATTGTGAAGGAATTATCTGACAGATTCAGGACACTGTGTGAAATACATCTCCATGTGGCTTTTAGATAACCAGATTGTCAGATACCATCTCCTATGTCAACTCCATATACAACTTAATCTGAAAGTATGTCACAGTGTAAAAACTGTACTTATGTTAAACATTGTCTGATTATCTCTCATTTTAAACTTGGTCTCCCAGATTTTGGGTTCCTTGTAGAACCATGGAGGGAGAGATGAAACGTGTTCCTCCAACATTCCTCCTTCCTTGCATTGCTGGAATGTACATTGCCAAATATCTGATGATGTGCTTTATATATTGGTTCAAGTGGGGAAAAAAGAAAGCCTTGATATTTTTTGAGTAGGGAGAGGAGTAAGAGGGAAGATGTTTTGTGCATGTACAGTACCCTTCTGTCAGAACAGATTCCAGGAGAAATGATTAATGCTTTTCCTCCTGCTGGTTGTTATACCAAATCAAGCTATGCATTTGAATTGCCTTTCCTCCCACCCTATTCCAGCACTTAAGTGTTTGTAGCAAAGCAATAAAATTGCATTGTGTCTCCAGCGCAAAATGAAAGATAGGATCTTTTAGGTTTGATAGTAAGTCACCATTGGCATACAGTAAAAGCCTTTAGAAACAACTTTAGGTTAACTGGTGCTTATCAAAAGACTGCACAATACTGTTATTTTAAAGAAGATAATAGCTTTGAGTAGAACTAGTGAGGTTATCCTTCCACTCGAGGTAAGATTTAGGGAAATCTAATTGCAATTAGGTCAAATACTACTATTTTTGTCTTTTGTATCACACTTCTTAGTTGGGCTCTGAATGTAGTTGCTTCAGCAATAGTAATTTCTTATGTAGCTCCTTTCAGAAAGGGGAAAAACAACAGCTGATAGGGAGAAGTCCTCATATTCCAGCATGTGTTTGTCGAGACAGATAGTTTAACAAATTAGTCTTTAGAATTACTTGTAGGCCATGGCTTTTAAAGTATTTGCAAGTTGGTCCCATGTTCAGCCAACCTTTTGCAAGTATGAAGTTTCCATCTTAAGTATTTTGTGGAGGTAATGCTGTGTGACATTTCCTGGGCAACACTTTCCAGTGTTTGAGCCACCCTCATCGGGAAGAATTTTTTCTTTCACTAACTGTGACTTTGCCTTTCTGTACTGGTGACCATTGTATGCCTTTTATTGTCTTGCTGTGCACCTCTCAGAAGAGTCTGGCTTAGTCTTCTCCACAACCATCTCTTTGGCAGCAGTCAAATCGCCTCTCCCGTTAATCCTCTTCTTGAAACTGAACAAATCTAACTTCTTCCTGGTACCTTGTGTGCTCTGATTGCCTGATCATCGTTCTGGTGTCACTTAGTGACTTGCTCCAGTTTGGTAGCATCTTCTTTCGTGCCAAACAAGGGGAACACTTGAAAATTTTAATCAGCTAGCTGCTTACGGTCATACTATTGCATTCTAATGTGGGGTGTAGCCTTCACCAACATGAGGGTAAGGGGCTGATGCGTATTCAACAACCAGGACACCGCTGCCCTCTTCTACACAACTACTTTATAGTGTGTTTCCACCCTGGCTGTGCTGTGGTGGAGAGGAGGTTGCCTCAGGTGTAGGGCAAAAAACCAGCCTTTCTCTGCTTGTCAGAATAGACAAGTCATTGATGCCTACCTGCTTTTTTCAATTAACTCAGTGTTTTGTGTCTGTGTTGTAACCCGTCTGTGTTGTAACCCATCTGTGTTGACTCCTTTTCAGGCTGGGCAGTCCCAGCCTACACAGTTGTGTGGCTTTCTTTGATCATCTTCCTTGTTTTTCCCTCAACCTTTCTAATTTTTAACTTAGCCTGTTGACATGAGAGGACTAGAACTACATGCAGTTCTCAAGGTGCAGATGAGCCAAAGATTTATATTATCACGTAATTCTGTTTTCTGTATGGGTTTTTTATCTTTTTTGTTGTTGTTGTTGTTTTGTTTTACCTCTCCTTTTCATCTTTAAATTTCCCAACATTTTATTTCTCTTTAGACTGCCATGAAATGCTGAACTGCTGGGGTCACCTTTCACATATGAGTTCTCGTTTATGAAGGATGATTGTAATCCCAGAAGCCACCATTTCACACTGATGCTAGGGATGGCTAGTCCTGTTGTGTGTAAATTTTGTTTATATAAAATTCTTTTCATTGCCCACTTAGACTTCAGCCATTGTTTTTGCTTTGAATGAATTATCTTATGGAGCAAGCTTTCTTACTTACTGCTGACTGTCTTTTCCAACTCACTGCTGAACATACTCATTAAATGAATTGCAGTAAAGGCCTCAGTGAAACTCCACTGGTGACCTGTTGATGGTATAGTGCTGGAGATGTCTGAAAAGTAGGTTAGAGCTTGCTGAAATTGAGTTTATTGTTAATGGAACTCTAGTTTAAATCTGACTAGGTTTGAAAATCAGTTATTTCCTAAGGATGTCTCTTTTCAAAAAGGCCTAGTGATGCACGTTTTTTGGTAGTTAAAAAAAACAGGCTGTCCAGTTGCTGTTTAAAGAGTCATATAAACAAATTGAAACAATGTTTCGTAAGTTAGTGGTGGCATTTTAACCTTGTGAGTGTTGAGTATTATTGTAGTTGTTAGCAAGCCTAGTTGTTACAAAACATACTTTCTAGTATGGGGAAAACAGTTCAGGAAATTAATCTGTTTGATAGGTTTCACTGAACTTTTATAATAACAGTATTCTGTGGGTAATAATGAATTGCACAGTGTTCGAGGATGGTCGAATCTCTAATTGGGGGTTAGCCGAGTAGCACTTTTCTTTATGTTCTTCAGATGTGTGAACAAATCAGCATAGATGATTAAATTGCAGATTAAAGTTCTTCAAGGAGTTTTGGGTAAGCTTAAGGGGTGTCAGGGCTGCTTATCTGAATATATTTCCTACTTAGGTGATTCAAAGAGCTAACAATGTGATAACAAAACAGAAACTGAGGTTAACTTGTGTTTTGATGTAGGGGTTTCTTGTGAGTGTTTTTTTATTTTTTTTTGTTTGGTTAGTTGTTGTTTCATTTGGTTTTTTGTTGGTTTTTTTTTTTTTTTTTTCTTTTCTTCCCCCTCCCCAAGCAGTATGGACGTTCTTTTTTTTTTCTATTCAGTCTTTTCTTATTCCTCTTGAAGCCTTTTGATGTTTGTGTAAACAGTCGGTCAAAGCAACTCACTTGTAAGGTGACCAGTCAGTGTATTGACAAGAACAGACAGAATAGAAAACTGCATTAGGAGGCAAGCCGTTGGGATTTGCAGTAAATATATTACAGAACACAAGTGAATTGCCGATACTGCTTGTTTAGCAGTTTGCAAGGGCAATGGTAGTATGGATTTTTGAATTAGAAGGGAAGGACTGTTCTTTCTGTGGACTGGAACATTTAGTTGATGGCTGAGGATAAAATTGATTTAGAGAACAAAGTGCTGCTGTCTCTATTTGTGCCATTTTGAAGGCCTCTATGGATTAGCAAGCAAAACCAAAAAGATAGCTTTCAGTTTTGGAGAAGGGGAGCAAGAACTGGTATGCTTGTTCAGCTGCATCTTGATTAGGTGTTAAGTCTGTGAGGAAACCTGTGTTTGTTAGGTCAAGAAAAGGAGAGAACGTTTGAAATTGGGTGGGGTTTATGGTCTGTGGAAATCTGCTAAGTCTTCTAAACCCCCTGAATTGCTGTGCTCTATGCTTCATGGTATGATGAGCTCAACTTTTTTAAATGTAAAATTTTGAATTAAATCCCTGGGGGGAGGGAATGAAAATCCGATGATTTCTTGAGGAAAATAGATCTAATAGATCTACTAATAGATCATTATTTTGCAGTATTGCCACAACAGTTCTGATTCACAACATTTTTTTTTTTTTGCTTTGTTAACACTCTCCCCCCCCCCAAAAAAAAAAAATCCCCAAACCCCACCAAAACAAGACCACAAAACCAAAACAAACCTGAAATGTTTATTGCTGTTTTTCATGTGTGAGTTTGGGTGTAAAGTCACTCTGAATTTCTGGTTTTTTTGAATTGGTTGTAAGGTTTCCAGCTGTTACTTTGCAGACAGCTAGCTGTCTGTGCCCTCAAATGATGGACATAAATTGCCAGTTAAGCAAACACAAAATCTTCAATTAACAAGATCAATAGGAAGCTCTTAGTTTTTTTTCTTTAAACTGAAATATGAACTATAAATCGCATCACTAAAGAGGAACTAGTGCCTCACTGTGTCCCAGCAGGATCGGCTATACCAATGTCATTGCTAATAGGGTGCTTGTTCTATCTGTTACCAAAGACTTAGCAGTAGCGGTGACTTGCAAGCTCTCAAGGTAGCAGGATGCTTTTATGTCGTTGCTGTTGAAGTGCTGCTTCAGTTACAGCTTCAGTCTGCTCTTTACTATTCATTTTCTTCACCCTGGGCAGGGAGAGCAGATCCCTTCCAGAGCCTTCCAGAACCATTTTGTATACTTGTGCAGTCTAATGTTCATTCTCTGAATGTTGTTGCCCAGCTGAAGTACAGTGCCTGAAATAAGTGCAGTACTCCAGGGGAGGAAATGCCGTGCTGAGTAGCATAGAAAGCTTACTTAGAGTACGGCTTACTGTGGCGGCAACCTTTTTTGCCGCAGCATGCTTTTGACTTATGTTCAGCTTCTGATCCGCTGTGACCAAGAGATTCCTTCCTGGCCCATTATTTCCTTTTCCTTTATGTTCCTGTCTAGGCATACTATGGTCCTTTATCCCCATTTATCCCTGTCCTTCTTTCTCCTTTGTAGTCCATTTTTCCATTCACTGCAGAGTGAGTTCTGAAGCTATTCTCTAGCATATTCTGTCTTTCTCAGTTTGAAGCTCTCTGCAAATTAAGGATTAGGGCAAATGAAGAGATCTGTACTCTTGTTAGTGGGAAATACTGAAAAATACTGGACCTATCATGCAGGCAGATCTTCTTAATTTGCATAAGAGAAGGATGTATTCATACATGGGTTAATTATCAAGCAGTTTTGTACTTGTTCCCATGAAGTAAAATTTTAGCTGTGCTCTTTGTGTTGCTTCTAATAGTGCTACCAGTGTCATTCTTAGTGAAGATGTTAACGTCATCTGCCTCTCTTAGCCATAATTTTTGGAAATTGCATAATTATGATGTTGTTTAGTCATGAAAATACTTCTGAGTTGAGATATATATCCCTGTTTTGCAGAGGTGTTTATGGATAAGAGGCTTTACAGTGCCCCAAATTTAAGGAATAGTAATTAAGCTGGGGTGTCTTTTCTCCTTCATTTGCTGTTTTCAGGCTACTAGACATTGTCATTTCATAGTTTCCTATCCACTTGACATTGGCAGGTTCTGCAAGGTGTCCACAGTCTTCTCTAATATGCTCTTTTCATTTCATCAAGCCTAGCCAATTTGAAGACTGTTTTACTTGGAACTCTCTAATCTATTGCTTTTCTGGTTAAGCTGCAGTGTTGACCTTACGTAACTATCAATTCGTATTAATTATGTGCTTGGTGGTAGTTCTTGTATAGTTAAGATGGGTGCAAAAATGTATAGAGTTTCTGGCCTTCTCAGTGTCCCTTGATTATATCTTTCCATTTCTAATTGAAGGGATTGAACCTCTTTCTTTCTTGTTCTCCTTTAACTATTCCAACCTGTAGAGCAGTAGCTTTACTTCAGCTGTCACTTACTAGTAGCACACAGTTATAAAAATATGTGCGCATGTGTGTGCTCAAACTGCCTCATCTGACTGAGTTTACACTTCCTGCACACTTTCCTGTATGTCAATTAAGAATTTGGTATTTAGTCTCTTGGCACAATCCCATCCCTTCCCTTTTTCCTCTGTCCCTTCCTCTTCTGTTCTCAGATGTATTAACTCTCATCCATGTCCTTAGTATTATTATTCCATAAAGAAAATGTCAGCTCTCCATAATCCCATTTCATAGTGACAGATTTGGTCAGTTCTTCTCTATTAGAATGTAATTGTGATACTATAATTACTTTTTTTTTTTTCCTATTCTGTGTGCAACAGGATATATCTAAAAACAAATAATATGGGTAAGGAACTTACTGACATGTTCCTAAAGTTTTGCTTGAAAGATTTTCAAGCCTTTTTCCCACATAATGAAAATCTCTGTTATTCCTTCCAAATCCTGTGTGACAGATAATTCTGTTAGTTGCTGACAAAAGAGTTGTCAATCCTCTTAACTTGTTACTCATTAGTGAGTCACATGATGGCACCTAAATCATTGATATGAACACTGTTTTAAGGCCTTAAATTGGTTCTCTGTTGTGATGGATTTTTGAAACTGAGCTATGGATATACTAAGTATTGTGAAATGGTGAAATTACATTTAAGATACAGAAGTGCATGTGACTTTATTGGTAAGTTTAATTTGGTAGTTATTGCTAAAGTCCTGGTGAATGTAGTGTATTTGATTCCCCTCCCTTTCCTCCTTTCCCCCTGTATTTAAATTCTTTGTCTTATTGTGGTGATTTTTCTTTTTTCCTTTTTTTTTTTTTTTTTTGTTTTGTTTTGTTCCTGTTCCCCCAGATGGCATGCTTACTATTGGCAAATCCAGATTCTACTGCTATTGTAGTCTTACTTGCATGTTGGTAAGGACTGAATCCTGACTGGGAATTTTGTTATTGACATTATATGTTTTGTTTTGAGGAACTTTCTAAAAACTAAAGCGTGGTTCTAGGCACATCTCCAGCTACACAAGAGCTCTGACTTTGTATTGCCATCCCAGTGAAGTAGTTTGGTGCTGCAAGGATATATGCAGAAATTTGGATGTGGCTTTTGTAAGGGAGAGCAAAAGAGGGTGTAGCTTTAAAATCATATCCTGAACTAAATGTAAAGCCAAGAGGGCTCTTTTCTGATAGGGGTGTAGCAATTAACAAATATATTGGTGTTTTTGATGCTTCCTTTCTTTTTGTCTTCTCTTTTTCTCCTCCTCATTCTTGTATAATGTAGTGTTGCTTAGTTGCCCAGAGTAAATTAAGTTCTTAACATCCCTGAGGGTATTAATGCAAAGTATGGTGGATAATTTTGAAGCCCATGCTGCTTCTAGTCACCATGAGAGTGCAGCCTTGTAGGAAGACGGGAACTCTTGCAATAACTTTTTTTTCCTCACAAACCCTCTGCTTGGTTCCTGTGGTGCTTCGGGCTGCTCTGCTACCTGATGCATCCTGTGAGCCTATTGAACTTACTGAAGTGATGGTCCACTAAGCTGACCTTTACCCTCCTCCTATACTAATGTTTTCTGCCTGACCAGTCAGTTGAGATTTTGGACAAGTCCAAATGTCTCCAGCATGTTTTGAAGAAAGTGTGCCTCTGGAAGCAAAGGTGGAAGACCTCTTCTGGATTGGAGTCAGCCCCTAACTCCCTCAGTATCTCATGGCATCTAAATAAAAGTGGGAACTGTGTGTGCTGGAAAACAACTAGAAATAAAGCTGTATGCTTATTTCAAATATTTAAATACTTCTGTGTATATCGAAGGTTAGCTTAGGCATGGAAATTAAGCTGTGGAACTAAAATTTGGATAAACACACCTTTTGTAGTTGAGTGCTTGAACAAGATGGGCTAAAGTTGGATTAAAGGAGAAATGTGGTGACTGTCCTGTTTAGCCAAAGTTTAAGAAGAATCTTGACGTAGTGGGAGTGTGTGAAAGGAGCACTTTAGCATCCTGACAACAGCTTCTTTGTTGCCAGTTGGCTTGGGTTCAGCA
>NW_009926334.1:13505-85449 GCF_000696875.1 Nestor notabilis
AAATGGGATGGGCAGTTTTATACAGAGGTTCATTGAGAGCCGTGCAGCAGCCTTTCTCTATTATTATAGAGAGCATTGAAATTAGACATCTGAAATATATCCAGTCGCTTCACTTTACAGTTGAGTGAGGTCCAAACCTGTAGTAGATGTTTGGCAAGTGTATCTGTTGACTAGTGCATCATATGTAGCTTATGTTTAAATTAACATGACCTTTCTGTAATTTAAATTGACATCTAAGCATTCAGATAAATGTACTTTAGGTACTGAATTCAAAAAACCCCAACTGATTTCACCTTGTAAACTGTCTAGTATTCTGTGGCTTTATAATTTTGAGTTTTTATTCTGTTAATATTTCTGTTACTTCTCCCCACTCCCACTTGCAATGTGGAGGTGTTTGGGGGTTTTTTCATAGGTAAAGATTTTTTATGCTGGTGTTTTGGAGTTTTGATATCATCATCTTGTGGGCAGCTGATCTTGTAATTAAAATATGTAGTGCACATGTGGGGCAAAGGAAAAGCTGTATTTGTTAATGATACTTTATATTAAACTGACAGTGTATGCCCAAAATAGAGATTGTTCTCGTTGCTGAAATGAATACTACTCATTGCCGCTTGTCAGATTGAATTTAAAGTATCTGTTGAGACTAAACCTTCCCACCCCCTTCTGTTGGTGAGAATATTAGTAATAAGTGTTTATAATTTAAAATAGAGTTTGAAGGCCAACTTCCACAGTTTGTCGCAGGGTGGTTAATACAGCGGTAAAGGGGAGATGAATGTGGCTACTTGTGCGAGTCTATTACTCAGGAGGCCTGTAAATTTGATTGGCTGCTGCAGTTCTAGCAGAATCATTCGATTTGAGAGCAATAGAAAGATAAGATATCCAATTAACCAAATGATTTGCAGGGTTAGCCAACGTTGTCATGGAGATGCGAGTTGGAACAAATTAAATTTTAAGCAATAAAATAATCTTAAAGCACGTCTGGGAACAAGAAAATTTGTCAGTGGCACTTACCTGAATTGAATCTTAGCTTGACACGCAGTTGTTTGACATTGATATACTATGGGGGGGCCTAAACTTTTAAATGCTGTGTTGCCTTTATTATTTTTTTTTCCACTTCAGCCATTGCCAAAACAAATTGTAGTGTATTTGTTTTAAGTAAAAGGGCATTAATAATATATGCATATCTCTATGCTCAACATGGATTCAACTCATGAACAGCAAAGTTCACAGAATGCTAGCCTTAATCATTTGAGGCTTTTGAATATTTAAGTTTTGAGATTTAATTATACCTCCAACATCCCCTCACACCCCACACCCCCCATGCCCCCTCCAGTTCTTAGCAACAAATTTTTGGAAATGCTTGAGTCCTTCTGTAGCAAACTTCTAACAAAGCATGCAGAGAGCTAAGCACAGTGAAGTGTTTCTTTTTTTTGTGATTGCTGTGTGAATATGTGTGGTTTTTTGTTGCCTTTAAAGATCTTAATGGTAAAAAGAATAAAGGCTACAATGTTTAAATGTTCTGCTTGTTTCTGTGATTCTGCTGGAAAAATGAAAATACTAAACAGGTACTAAACTTTAACTTAAGACTGAAATATACACATGCAGTTTCTTACCCAAGGAGTTTTGAAATTGTAGTATTCAACTGATGTCTGGCTTGCAATTGGGATTAAAAAAAAAAATGGTCAAACATGTCCCATTAAAGAGGGCTTTTATCCATATGTCTGTTAGACAGATGGAGATGAAAACTGGTCTGAGGTCAAGCCATTTGCAGCATTCTCATAGCTGTTGATTTTCTTCTCATCCCCACCACAGATAATCTCAAATGATTCAGTAATGACCAAAACTGCAACATTGACCTTTACTCCCTAGTGGATTACTCTGTTACATGCTATAAATGGCTGGGAGTCCATTTTGTTCTTCCAGGAGTTCGATGTTGTACTTGATTTTATATATGTTGTAAGTGGAGGCAGAATACATGAGAATTAACCGTCCAAAGCTTTTATGAGTGTGAACTGGCAGTATATTCTTTTCTATGCATTAAAGACTGATTCTCTGAATCTGCTGCTTTAAAAGGATGGATCAGGGCATGCTATTTTAGTATCATCAGAACTTCCTGTTTTCTTGTTTTACTTTTAATTACATTGTTTCTAAGCTGTATTCTTCCCAATCTAATGACAAATGTGATTCTCAAAATTGGGTTGAAATAATTAAATAAAAATGTAATAAGTGTGAATACATAAGTCTGTCCTTAAGAAGTGGTGGTAGAGTGCTTTTAGACACTGATATCTTCCTTTATCATATAGGAGGTTCAGTCTGCAAGAAAGAATCATAAGCTTCTGAGATAGAATGGACATTTTTAGCAGAGCATTGTTTTGTAAGGGAAGGTAGGAAGGTCTGGACAGCTCTCAGGAGTCTCTTCACTAATAATATAGCAGTTATCACAACACATTATTAAAAATGATGTGTTGTAAGATACAGTTTTTGCTTCAGATGACCATGGATGCTGTAGCTGAAGTCACTACTGGGACGTGTATGGTAGACACTGATTGGAGCAAACCCCAAATTCTTGTTGTTGAAACCCCTGAAGCTGAAAGGTGATTAATTCTCTTCAGAGGAAGATCACATTCTTCACTCAGAAGTGAGAATGATGGTTCCCATGGGCTAGGTCTTCCACAACTAGTGATAAAATACACATGGGTGTTAGGTGTGGTGAGAAGTACAGTTAGAGTGTGGATACTTGTATTATACTTTCTTCTTTTCATTTCAGTGTAAGAATTGGTAGTTAAATCATGTTGATTTAAATATGGTATGTTATATGGTGCTTTGGAAAGTACAGGTTGTCAAAATGCGAAATAATTTGGAAAAGACTACTGTAGAGGAAAATGTGTCAATACTTATTATTAGCAAGGCAGAAGGGGGGAAAAAAAAGTAAAATTATATATCCATGCTCTATCTTACATGTTTAGTAAAATTACTTCTTTAAATGCATATTTAGTAGTCTGCCTGCTTTGTTCTCTGTCATTTTGTTAAGAATTCACTTTAGCAAGAGAAAAACTTAAGTACAAACACTTGAGTGGCAATGGTTACATCAAAACATTTAAGTCTTTCATTAGATAGAATCGAGGCAAAAAAAAATTACGAGCAAAGAAAAATATTCAGTGGCTCAACTTAATTTTACAAACTGCAGCTGAATTCTGTCATGTTAATTTTTAATGATACTTCAGGAAGGAGGGTAGTACTTCAGTTAGGGGGGCTGGCAAGCTTGCCATTTGCAAATTAATCAAAAGACAGTCATTACAACAGAAAGAATCAGTGAATGATGTAGTTTTGTCATTCTTTGATGGGCCCCACACTCAGGTCCTCTATTAAAAGTGAATGTATTCAAGAGGCTCTGCATTAAGAACACAAACAATTAAGGGCACTTCAGATGCTTTGCTAAGAGCTGCCTTGGAGCTAGGAGGGCTTTCATGAGAGATGCAGGCTTCCACAGTCTGCTTTACCAAGGAGCCAAAGAACACCGGCAGTAAGTCATGTTCGTCAATGCTCAAGTAGCTTTCTGCAGAATTTTCTTTGTTTACTCATTCTTCTGACTTGCCCTATATATCTCAGGATCAGCACTGAGATAATAGCTATGCAACTTTGGGTGGCCTCTAGTAGTAACTGATAAGTACCTTTCTTAAGACTTTCAAATTCATGAGCCCCAAATCTGGAATATACAGTTTACACTAATGCTACCAATTACTGATGTCTACTCTTGATTAACAAAGCTCTTCTGTACTCCTTCAAAAAAGGTGTTTGCTTTCAAGAATGAGTATATATATACACACACGTGCATATATACTTGAAGATAATTTCAACTTGAAAGGTGAACATGCATTGCTTTTTGAATAGCTAGATTTATATTTAAAGTAATGAAAGTTCTTTTTTTCTCAATTCCGAAAACAACCTCTTGAACTGTTAATAGGCAAGATTAGGTGAATTGTGCATTAAACCTTAATTTTCATAACTCTCTAGAGAATAAAAATATTTTTTGTCATAGTTGTGAATAAGAATGATTTCTACTAAACATTCAAGGCCAGGAAACAGGAGATGTATGAAATCTCATAGTGGATAAATAATTTTAAGTACTTTATTTAATTGTGTGAGGGTAATAGCTCTAGTAGGCAGACTGCTTTTTAAATGTAATTAGACTTTTATTATGAAGTATAGAACAGTCTTTTCAGTTTCTTTTCAGTGTACTGGCACTTGGAACAGCAGCAAGAAATCTCAAAATAAACTTATTTATGGCATGTACATTTACATTTATTGTGGATGGATATTAAGGATGTTGTTCGTATATGATCATCAGTGATGCCCTGCTTTGGTAAAGACAAACTCTGAAGGATACATTTTTTCATACCTGTGGTCAGTACTATCAATTTAAGCATTCTTCTGACTTAACCTTTATGTCTCAAGATCAGCAATTAGATAATAGCTGTGTTACTTTGGGAGGCCTGTAGGAGTAACTGATAAGTACCTTTCTTAAGACTTTCAAATGCATGAGCCCCAAATCTGGGATACATAGCTTACTCTAATTGTGTATATATGTATAAAATATATATACACAATAGTTTTCAAATAAGATTGACTGGTAAAGGGAGAAGGTTGATTTTTTTTTCAAAGAAAATAAAAATAACAACAAAACTAAACTAAACAAAACCTACCCCCCCAAAAAAAAAACCCAACCAAAACAACAACAAAAACAAAAAAAAAAACCAAACCAACAAACAAATTGACGTTTGTTGGGACCAGTAATTATCAGAAGATGTGGCATTCTCTTATCTGTATGCCATCCTTTATGCACAGTGAAGCTCAGATATTTGGGACTTGCACAGGAAAATCCAGTAATTTGACAGCTTGCATATTTTATAGACTCTTTTGAAACTTTTTTTTTTATTTCCTTATAGCTACTATAAGGATACTTATCTCAGTATTACAGAATAGGGAGACCTTTGTGTAGGCCATACAGGTCAAAGAACAATTTGCGTTTCTTACTTAACTTTTTTTCTTTCCCTTCTTACCACCTGCTATGATTCATCCTGGCTTCTGTCTTGAAAACAAATGTAATCCCATTGGTCTAGGGCAATTAACTTCTTGGACCCCAAACATTTTAACTAAACATCAGCCAGATAGATTGCTTGGTAATAGCCTTCCTTTCCATAGCTAATATACCTTGTTTTCTGGAGAGACATACTAAGTATGTGGAAAAATGCCCTTCAGTAAATAGATTCTCACAATTGGGGTGGCAGGGTTTGGGGGTGGAAGTGTGTGTGTGTGTTTGCGTGGTGGTTTTGTGGGGTTTTCTTTGTGTGGTTTTTGTTTTGTTTTTATTTTTTCCCCTCGCCGCTTGTTGACAGATGCTGAAAGTACCAACAGAATTGGTAACAGTTAAGTCTGGTAACTGATAATAGTTAAGCTGGTAACTTCCTTTAATTGCCTTTGCTGGTAGGTATGTAGTACCAATAATAAGGGCCATGCACAGACTGATGGATGTTTTATGGTTGTGGTCCAAACAAAACAGGAACAGGGCACTGTGGTACCTTGTGAAACAGGGCTGTTTGTGTTGAGAATAGAGATCTGTTCCCCATGTTACAGAGGTGCAAGGTTTGTTGTAAACCAGCTGTCACTTCATTGTCCTTATTTATGCAGAACCTTTTTTGTCCTAGAGAGAATCCATCCCAGAACTGCTTTGGAGACTCTTGTCTCTGCAAAACTTTAGAGTGGATGTGTCAAATGCCAGACTTTGGTTAGGTGGAATACTAGAGATTATGTCAGAGACATGGTGTTTTACAAGTTTCAGTGCTATTCAGTATTTTCCTTGTCTCTCTCAGAGGTGGGGAAAGAGGTATTAAAGTTTGCCAGTTGTATTTAGATGCCAAATCACCTGTTTGTGGAGACATACAAGTGGAGGGTGTATCCTGATTACTGCTTAACTGTTATATAAAGATCAGCACATCACAGTGTCTTCCTGAAAAACTCAGCATGATGGGAAGGCTCAGGGAAAGGTTTGGCAGACAAGTTAGCAGTACTTTCATCTGACTTTGGAGAAGTTTCTCTTTGCTCAGGTTTATGCATGTCATTTCATGGAAGGCCTAATGAGTCTCAGCAGGGATCTCTTGTTTCTTGTGCCTTAAAACAGAAAACCCAGGAAATATCTATATGTGTTAATGATATAATAGTGAGTGACAAGAGCTGTTCAGAGTGTCTTGTACATAGGCTGTGTTCACATGTAGATGCTAATTTTGATTTTGTGCAACTGTGCTACAGAGACTGCTGGAGATATTTTTAAGGAAAACTGTAGGCATTGTGCAAGTACCTTAAGGGTTAGTTATAGTGGTCGTTTTTAATAGTAGGCAGATGTATAGGCCTGAAAAGCTGTAATCACAGGTAAGACCAAGTAATGAGAGAAAAAGATCAGCATATCCCTCCAGAAATCCTGTGTTCAAGTTTACAGGCCAAAAGTGGGAGATAAGGCTGTCAAAAAGTGGGACTCAAACGCTTTGAACTGCTGTCTTCTCTGCTGCTTTCAGTGGAGGATTGTTCTGTTCTCTGCTGGTTCTTAGCCTTGTTGTTTTCCTGTTACTCATGGTTTCACTAATTTGTTGTTATTGACTATCACATTTTCTGATCTGATTCTTTTTCTTGTCTGCATTATTTTAATTCTCTCTCAATATGGATGTTTTAGAAGTCTGTATCTTTTGTCTTCGTTCTTCCTTGCCTCTATTTTGATACTTCTTCTGTACTCAGGATGGTGTGTTTCTGTCAGCAAAAATAATTTTACCTACTAATAGGCAGGTAAAATTGATCGTGAAAGAAACATTTTTCTTCCATGCCTGTCACCTTCATGTTATACTGCTTGATAATGTGAGTAATAATAATCTACCTTTTAAAAGGCTTTATCTTGGACTTAATGGTTTTAAAAAATGCTTTATTTCTTAATGAGCTATATACAAGGACCAGATTTGTGCTTAAATGTGTATACAGATTAGGTGCTTTAGACATGGCAGATGTCCTACAGTAACTTACTAAATCTCTATCCTCATATGGGCTTATATATTAACTTCTTATATTTGCAGTAGAATGATGTGGATTTTCTGTTACTTTTTTCACTGTGCGAACTTAATAGAATCTGTACACTAGTTAGTTTGTCAAAAAAATTAAACTACAGTTTTAATGAAAATACTTTTCCTTTATAGACAGAAATTGCCAAGAGATTGAATACAATTTGTGCACAAGTCATCCCATTTTTGTCTCAGGAAGTAAGTAAAACTGTTCAGCTGTTAAAGTGCAATTATGTTGCTTTTCTGTTTGCAAATTAGCTAGTTTTAAGATGTTAATTTTATCACAATACACAAGTGTAAGGAACATCTGTTATAGCTGAAGTGTGCAAACCCCCTGCTAATTTGGTCTAACAAATCTGAGTTCAGACTAGTGACAATGGCTCAGCCTCATTCACTGCCTGGGGAGAGTGGGAGTCTGTAAAATATTACCAGTGCAACAAGATGCTTTAGTTTCTAATCATGGTGATTAGTTATTTGATATTCAGTTGTCAAATGTGAATCTAGTGAAATAAGCATGCCTATCTTGTTGACATAATTTGTGTCAAATTTCAGTTGTAAAGGTGAGTAGTTAGCTCAGATGCAAAATCCTGTTTAAGGTTACTAACCTGCATCTGGTCTGAATGACTGCGATTGTAGTTTATTGTGAGCAGCTGCTGTTACATTTTGAAGCCTGTTTGTTGTTTTGGATATGGCTTTTCAAACTCGAGAGTTTACAAAGAGTATTTGTAGTTCTTGTTTAGTTCAGCATTTCTTTTCCCTGTTTGAAATTTCAGTAGGTTTTGCTCTGTGGGCACAGGGTATTTAAGTGTTAAAACTGACACTAGTGTGAAGTTGACATTATTGTCCTGTCAACTCAATTAGAAAGGGATCATTCATTTACCAGAAAATTAATACTGAAGTGGCATGGGGAAAGATGTGAGCTGGTTGCCTTCAGGACTCTTGTTTAATTTTGAACACGTAAGAAATGGGGCATTGTTGCATTTAACCTGTGTAAGATGTCTTGCAGTAGGTAGTTTGAGTTTCTGCAGACAAACTGGTTATTCTGGGGTTTGTGATCTTGGTTTGATTTGATGTGGTCAATACCTTAACACAAATTCCTCCCCATGTCCTTTCTTCTTTTAATAGCATCAGCAACAAGTGGCCCAAGCTGTAGAACGTGCCAAACAAGTGACCATGGCTGAGCTGAATGCCATCATCGGGGTACGTGGCCTTCCAGGTCTACCTCCTACAGTGTGTATAACTTGCTTTCATATCTTATTGCTTTGCTATTTTTAAAATAAGCTTGATGTTTTGATATCTCAGTGTTGCTGAAGTGTTTGCCTTGCTGCATGCAGATTTTAGCAGGAATAAAGTTAACAGTTTACCCTGTTATTCTGTACAGCAGTGCTGTGTGTAACAAACCTTTTTCTACAAGAAATATAATGATTAGGAGAACCGCTTGTTTATTTGTAGGTATTGTGTGTCAGTTGATCTAGTTACCTTTGCCTCATGCTTTTTGTGACACTTGAGTTCTTGGAGCCTGTACAACTATTCATTCTTCTTTCTTTTCCTTTCTTGTGAATCTTTCATGAATTTTAAATTAGCAAGCTACTGAAAAGAAACTTCACTTGGTTTTGAGGTAGTATTAATTGTCTTGACACAGTGTTCTAATAGCCTTTCATCATGTATGTTCTTCTAAATATGCTGCTACTTGCTTGTGACTGGTTGTCAATCACAAGTCACTTGGTTTGTATTAAGGAACTTTGACCATACATTCCTTCCACTGTATGAGTTCATTTCCCCTGCCACTAAGTCTGGAATATTTCTCATGTTTTTGCCCTTCCAGACTAAGTGAAAGAAGTAGTCGAAACAAGAACCTGTGCTTTCTGATTTTATTCATATGTGCATGCCTTGAGCAAATTCAAATTACTCATTTATCAATTTATGTTAATTGCTTGTGAGAAGATGCCCTGCTGGTCTTTATAGTTCCCTCAGACACTTTGTAATGATAATTAGACATGCTGCTGTACGGATTAACAGTGCCATAGTCCAATGACGTCTACAGACAATGGAACCAGTTAATCCATCTGTGCTTAAAATTGCATCCCAACTGGAGATGGAAAGAAAAAAAAAAGAGGAGTGAGTGAGGATTAAAAGAATGAGCCTCAGCTTGAAAACGTTCCTTTCATCAGTTTCTCAATTGCAGATCTGCAGTCGGTTTGCCTGTGGTAAGCTATTGGCAGTCAATTAGGTGAAATAAACTGGGAGGGTGACCTTCATTTCCTTTTAATAGCTTTTCCTCCTTGAAATGGGGAGTTTCAGTGGATTTTCATCTTAAATTTTATTCAAGCTGCTTTATTACACTTGACAGATTAGCTTTGCATAAACATACACCCCCCCCCTTAAATATGTGCTGTTTTTCCCCTTCGTATCAAATTTTGACTGTTACTTAGTTGATTTGCTAATCATATCTTAGAAAGCCACACAATTACATCTGTATTTGTCACAATCTCCTCTATACTTTGCTTGTGTAATGAATTACTGTATAAATACCTGATTTGATCTTTGAAATGCAACACATTTTCATTTGTGGTATTTGATTAGTGAAGATCAGAGAAATGTACTTCCTCGCATTGTGTTTTGTTTTTTTTTTAATTCTTTAGGATGAAAATTGAATGGAAAACCTTTAATGAACTGTTTTTAAAGAATATTTTATGCAGTAAAAGGAAATACGTATTAAAATATATGTAAAACATTCTTGCTGGACCTAGTGCAAGTTAGCCAAACCAAATTTTATCATCTCAGGCATGTCACATACCCCTTTTTATAGTCTGCACAGTACAGTCTTCTAAATGTGATAGGATCTACAAGTACCACATGCAATTAAGAACTCTTCTTTGGGGGCGGGAGGGGGTAAGGGAGAGGGAGTAGGCAGATCTTCGGGAGCAGGAATAGAAGCCTCCACCTTTTCTGTTTTTCAAATATCTAAGATGCATCAGAAGAGATACTTTCCTACTTTCCTGTGTCTTCTGAAAGACTTCTGAATGATGCTGTACAAATCCCAAACTACAAATTAGAAAATTAATACCTTGTGCGCAAAATTTAACTCTATAGATACATGCATGCTAAAAGAAGATGCATGATAAAGTTAGATATATGTCCCAGTGATTCTTTACAGTCTTACATGATCAATAATTGTCTTGTGCTGCACAGTAAGTTTCATGCTCTGACATATGCTTGATTTTGTTTGAAAGGGATGGTGTGCATCCTAGAAAACTTGAATAGCATAAAATTGGGTTGACAATTCAGTGGACCTTTGCTCCCTTGCACTGAGCACACAGCGTGTCAAGCCCTCTCCCCAGAGGGGAGGACGCATCAGAAGCCTGTCTGCTTCTGCAAGCGGCAGCTGCACTGAGAGCGAGCATGGCCCAGTTTGATAGCAGCTGTCAGTATTGTTAAGGGATCCGACTTAGTGTAAAGAACAATAGAAGGACCATGCTGTTAAAGTGCAGTGTCTTTCAAGATAAGAAAAGAAATAGTAGTTTAACGGTTTAGACATCTATTATGGACATGAAAGATCATGAAACTTCTTTTCAAAATGCAAATAGGCTGGGCCAACAGTAGTAGATGCAATCAAGCAGCTTCTGACGTCATATACTGAGAATACTTATGTACAATAAATTTTGAGGATGGGAAGAAAGTTTGGTTTTCATAGCCGATAGTCACTTTCATATTTTCTCTTGACTAGATAAAATATGCATTTTTGTTTGGGTTTGACTTTTATCCCCTCCTTCCTTTCTCTCTTTACGGGCCATAGTTTCGTGACTCTAGACAAATCAAAAAACTCCCACTTGGCTTGCCTGAGAGCCATTCTTGTTGCTGCTAGAAGGGAATAAAGCCTTTAATTAGTGGTAAAAACTTTCTGAAATACAAGATGATTTTTTTTACTATGTTTATTTCATACTTTATATGTAAAGATAATATAAATATATTTATTTTATATATATTTTATATATATTTTTGTATTTATATATAAATATAAATATGAATGTGTTTATTATTTTATTTTTTTTATAGTTGGAAAGGTGGATGATGATAGGCTGTGAGGATAGGGACTTTGTAGTCTCATGGGACTGAGATTTTTCAGAGAATTTACCTACAAAGTCAAAAGCCAGGTTTGGAATTGGTATATGTTAAGCACATACGAAAGAGAATGAATTGACACATTAAAAAAAAAAAGTAATATAGTTGGACTTGATGAGCTTGTAAGCAGTGCTAATCATCTGCATTGATTAAAAGTTCTTACTTCAGGAAAGAACTGTGGATGATGCTTGGTTATTAACAGTCATAGCCTTACATTTTTCCTGCATGTTTTTGAAGGCTTTAACTTCCAACCATGGGCTAGCAGTGTGGCTAAACAACCTCCTGGCCTTTTTTTTTTTTTCTTAATGACTCCACTTTTATATTGAAGTCGAATGAAGTAGCAATTTTTCTAGATAAAGAATAAACCAGAAACCTTTAGGAGATAAATGCACCTCTTAACTCCCTGGTACTACTGCACCTGCAGGCAGCATCCACATGTGGGGTTAAGGGAGAATTCGAATTACAATATAAAAAAATTAGGTAGGTTATGATGATTTAACTTGAAGTTGGCGTTTTTTTTCTTTGTGGTTTTAATTTTGTTTGTTTTTTTGGAGGGTTTTTTTGGAGGGGATCTAGCTGGAAAATCAAAGGTGCTCAAAATTCATGCTTTGAAGTTCATGCTAGGAAGTATAGGGGACAACTAAATTGGTCTATCTAGATGTAAACAATGCAAAGTTTGTTAGATGTGCTTTCAAATTAATAAATGAGGTAGGTTTATGAGTAGACAACAGCAGCAAACTGGAATCTTTTTTAGTATTGCTTTTAGATGCATGACTTCGGTGTAACACTGAGTAACCAGGTATCATATTTTTGCCTTTTGAGGCATGTTACTGATGGTTCTGTGAAATATGTATCTTTTGGATTGCCAGTACTCTTGAGACAGATTGAGTTGTAGGCCTTGGAGAGGCCTCTCCACTGTTGCATGAGGTGATTGGCTAAAGGATTAGCAAAATATGGGATTATTTTTTTTCTCTCTCGGCTGTGGTTGCCAGCTATCTCTGGGATTGTCGTGTGTGAAGCTTAAGAGGATGAGGTTAACCTCTTGAGGGTTTGTTCTTATGAGTGTGTAGTTAATCCTTAGAAAGCCCATAAATAACTAGGCTGTATGTTTCATTATAAAATAGAAATACAGACTAGAGCAGAAATGAATGCAGAACTTAGTGCAAGGGAAGAGCTAAGCAGCTGTAGCAGTACTTTAGATCTCTTCAGCCATGATCTGCATTATGTGCTGAGGGAGGGGAAATTGCCTAGTTCTTTTAAATTAAATAAAATGAGATCTAGTGAGCACAAAACTGTCCTCCCTTTCAACGTAAACTAGCTAACCCCAAGTCTGAATTACCTCGGTCTGACAATAGGAACTCTGTGTGGCAGTATCCTGGGTTATTCTTCATATTTTGCCTTTTTTAAATTATATAGAAACCTTAATTGCATACTAGGGTTCTTCACAGTAGATGGTTTGGAATACAAAAGCTTCAGAGCTGTAAACTAATTTTAAAATAGGTAGCAAAGGAAGAAGGTATTTGTCAGCATGACAATTGGTATTGTCAAAATACTAGTTCCTGAACAATGGTCAGATTCTTGTTGTTAGTACCATTAAGTTTTGAGGAAAAATAAGAAAGTGGTATTTATGTTTTGGTAGTTTGTCCTATTCAAAACAGGAAACCTGAAAGAAGGCGTGTAAAATGCGAATGAATAGATAGTGTTAACCAGAATGGTTTTCCACTTGATATCCCCCTGTCTGTGTACTGGTGGGGAAACAGAGAACCCTGGAGAAACAATACAAAGAGACATTTCCTGGAGAACAAAATATTCTCATGAAAGACTCTTCAGGCATTCTTGAGAGGGGAAGTTAACATCCCAAAGTCAAATGTTATTGAGTAGCAGCCTGGACCTCTCTTTATCTTGCAAAGTTGCGTGGGTGGGTGGGTTGAAAAAACAGCATCTTGGATGCTGTTGAAAAATCAAAACAAAAGATTGATAGATCTAGATGGAGAACCATCTACATTAAATATCTAAGGTACAACTCATATGTGAGACGAAGTATATGGTCTTACAAATTTGTGAAGCTGAACAGCTTTCAAAAAAGGAGTGAAAGGGAGATGGTTGGGAAGAAATGTGGTTACATAGAGCTCAAAACTGAAGATATGCAGCTGTACCTGCGAATGCAGAGAGAAGGTAGATTCTGATGAGATAACTCTGTGAGATACCAACAATGAGTTGGTACTACTTGGTAGATTATTGTCCACTGAGCAGATGTTGAGGATATGGGATGTACATGTTCAAGAGTGCGGATCTTGTAAGTTGGTCTGCTTTGCAGCAGAAGAGAGGTGCAGGGGAACTGCTAAGATTAGAAAAACCTGTATGTGTGGCAGTAGTAAACAGAAGACCAGAGAAGTCAATGCGAAATGTGGTTTCAGGAAAGGCTAGGTAGATAGAAACAGAGGAGATTGATACGCTACCAGGGATGATTCCTTATTTTTGTGAACTTAGCTCCAGATGATTCTGTTAAACAGAAAGGTTTGGGAGGAATAGTTTCAGTGGAATTGAAATGACTGAACTTGGATCAAGGTGCTTCAATAGCACAGTTCAAGGCAAGGATTTATAGGAAGTGTATTCAGTGAGCTTTAGTGAAGAAAACATGGAAGGACTGTCAGAAAGACAAAATAGGCGTTAGGGATAGGTTTGCTTTTGAAGGTGGTTGGGACAGAGGGGTGTTGATACATGTATATGAAGTAATTGTCACAGAAGGGTAGGTTATTTAATCCCAGAAGAAAGGATTACTTCCTCTAAAGAGGGATTCAAAGCACCTCTTTTGATTAAAGCATATGCAGGCAGAATAGCTTTACATGGTTGAAGACAGTTCTTGTGAATATTGTACACTTTTCCCTTAAGTTATCAAGAAAGTAAAAGGAGACAAGCTGAAAAGATGAGCATACCTTCTCTCTTCTAAATACCTCCTTTGCACTCATACTTGAAGTGAGACAAGTAGGGGAATTGGAGTAAGTAAAGAGTCAGTAGGCTGAGATAAAAATGTGATGTGACCTTCAGTGCTTCTCTTTAAAGAAGTCTGAGGTACGGCAGATTTGGAGGAGGGAGGAGTTTGATAGTAAGAATGAATTGGTTAGCCCACACAAAAGAGAAACTCAGCTGGGACTGCACATAAGGTGAAATCAACTGCAGAGAAGTTAGTTGAGTAAGGATGAAGCAAAGCATGGTCATGGAGTTGTCCTGCAACATGAGTGGGAAGAGAGAAAAGTGTTGGGTGTTTATATGTTGCATGATGTAGGACTAAAAGCTGGATGGCTGTATGGTGGGAGAGGTGTAGAGAATGAAGCATGTAGATCAGAAAGGAACTAAGGTCTTGTTTTGAGAAGCAAACACTGATACACTGAGGTGAGCTGTCAGTGTGCTCATGGGAGTGATGTGGATTCACAGGCAAAATACACCTGTAACTGGGTGACTGTACTAAAGATGGGAGTAGGAAGGTGCAGAATGATAGGTGCAGAGGATCTGGAGGAAGATACAGGGAGACACAAGTAATATCAATATTAAACATTGGAAATGTGAAGGAAAACAGCAGTTTTTCATGGGGAAGAACAAGGCAGACTGAGAGAGGGTGCTATGTTGGAGGTGCGGAAGAGAAGGGACAGAAGCTTGTTTTCCTTGTTCTTGCGCCATGAGGCTAGCATAGGCATTTATGGTAACTTTAGCAAATACTAGAGGCAGTGCAAGACACAGTTTGTACAGAAGTTTGCTGTAACTTTTCAATAAAGAGTTTAAGGTAACTCTTTATGTCTTATGGTAATGCATTATTCTTAATCTTTTCAGAGTATTTGCCAAATTACCAAGTGTGCTGTCTTGTATAACACTGAATTTCTGAGAATGTCCCGTACTGTTTTTAAAGGTACTTGCTAACTCTTACTCTTTAAATTGAATACTTACAAGCAGTAGTACTGAGGTAGTAAACCCAAGGATTATCAAAAGTGGATTGCTCAAATGCATGTTCAGAAGTCATGATCATTTAGTAAGTAGAAGTTGTTACAGAGTGTATATGAAATCTCTGGTATTTGGTCTGTGGCTTGGAACAGTAAATAAAAATCAGTGTAATGGTTTTCTCATGACTGTCATACTTTTCCTTCTTTGCTACGTGTGAAATGTTTTTGTAGGTATTAGTAGCTGGGACAAAAGAGTGATGAGCACAATTTAAAATATTGTGGTTTAATTCCTGGCTTTTAATTTCCAAAAAAACCTTTCTACTTTACCATTGCTATCTTCATGTTTGGCAAGATCTAAATTTCTAGAGACTATAAAACCCCCTAAAGTGGTATTTAAGTAATTTCCAAATTGGTACATGCTTGAACTAGTTGGTTTTGGCTGCTGTGGCAGCAGAACCATGCTTTTGAGGTGGTGTTGGATGCTAGTGGCATGTTAACAGTAGTTAAAAAGGCAAATACATAGATTTGATGTTAGAAGGTGAGTAATAGCAGGGTTTTATGGTTACCCCAGAAAAGAACATGCGCTGGCATTTTCTGCAGACCAGAAGCAATGTGTGCTGACAGCTTCGTTCTAGAGGCTTATGGCTTGCATCTGAGCCTTCAGAGAAAGCGATATGTACTTGTCTAAAATTAAAGAAAAGATTTTTTCTCAAACTGACTTATAGTGACAGAGGTCAAATGAATGTTACTGTTTTCCGAAAACCAGCCTTTGTCTTGTTTGGACCATGAGAATTTAAGCTCTCCTTCTGTGGTTTTTAGAATGTGGTTTTGAATTTGTTACTTTCCTTTAGAGTCTGGGAAGTCCTTTGGTGAAGACATGTTTTCCTGTGCAAGGGTCATGTTTTCCATTTGTACTCAGTCTCTACCCCTCCACTCCCTTCTGTTGTGTGGCATCTGTCCTTCATAAAGATTTGTCCATTGTTGTCATCTTTTTCTTCCAATGCAACTTCAGCTTTGCTGTTTGTCCCTTATTTCTTCAGAATTTAGCCTAAGGGGGGAAAAAACACAACCCAAAAAAAAGCCCCCCAAGAAACCCTAAAAACTACCCCAAAACAAAACTAACATTATTTGAGGGGAAAAAAAGAGCAAACCCAAACATTATTAATACAAGGACCTTTAGAACTTCTGACTTGTTTTTATTTCCTTTTTCTGTTATAAACTGTTTGAGACAGGAACTGTTTTTAAGCCAGGTCTGCATTACACATTTTTAGAAGAATGGCTGTCAATTAAAAAGGTATATATGCAAACACAGAGAACAATTTATATATTTTCATATTAGTATGAGCAATCAATATGTGTAATATATACAGAATATTATGCATAGATATCATGTATGTAGTATATAGCAACATATTAATGATATAATATATTAAGATATAAAATATTCCATTGTGTGTATATTATATATAAAATGTTATACGTGTGTTTATATGTGTAAGGTTATACTAGCAACAGGGCTTTAGTTTGTGGGCTGTTTGTTGCGTTGCCAACATAGCTGCTGATAGAAGCACTAGTCATGCTTCAGTGTGTCTGCACTTGGTACAAGCTGCTAAGATTTGGGTTAACTTACAGTGCCTAAAAGCATGGAGGAGGGAAGAAAATATTTTCTGTTGGCAAAAGCCCTTATGTGGATGCAGTTACACCAGTGGAGTGCTAATGCACCTTGGGGAGAAGACGTCATTGAACTGGAAGAATTCCATCTGCTGGCAATATCCTGCATCCTTGCTGCAGGGCTCTGCCAGCATGGGACGATCTGCAGTCTCCATAGCATAGCTAAGCTGCTAGTGCAGATCTACTGTTCTGAAAGTACTAGTCGTGCTGGCAGTACTATATAGTTATTCCCTCAATGTCAACGGAATGTTAAAAATCTTGCCATTTAACAATTATCACTAAACTTTTGTTAAATAGTTAATTGCTGATCGCTTTAGCGGAAAAAACAGCGGATGTACTTATTCACTGGGTGCAGTGACAAATCATTTGGGTGGGATCACCCACATCTGTCATTACTGTTTACAAGAGTGATCTTTCTGAAGACTCCTCAAGTGTAATTATCTCTTTATCTTTTGAATTCTGGTGCTTGGGCTTGCCCTGCAAAATGCCAGAAGAAAGGGCAAGAGAAACCTAGCTGTTTAAAGTGAGACAGGCACAGCGAAGATTAGAGTTGCTGCTAAGGAAGGGAGAGCCCTGTCTGAAGTCTGTGTGTCTGATCTAGAATGGTGATGTGAGAACTAATCAATGATTAAAAAGCTACTCTTGAAAATTATTTTTGTTTGCTACTTGTGTTACACTGGGGAGCACGGCAGACCTGTTTCTCAATTCTATAGGTGTAAAGCTAACTACAGTATTAAAACTTTAAGACGGGATCTTGTGATTCAGCAAAAGTACTGTGTCTACTAGTAGGTAGGCTGGTAGTGGCTGTGTAATTCAAACTGATAACAACCCAAGACTTTCTTGTGTTGGAAAAAAAAATCATTTAAAAACCCTTATGAAATACAGAATGTATTCTAAAATACAACCTGAAGAATATATTTAGCATTTATGTCTTACATAATGATTTTAAGGAGCTATTAAAAAAATTTCCCGTTTTACTAATGGAAAATTAAATTTAGAGTTTTGCTAGGTAGATGAAGGTTTTGGTGTAACTGCTTTGACCCTTGTTGGCTCTGTAGGATTTTGGAGCTGAACCATGCACACCAGTGGTTTGTTAGCCCCGTATTAGAATCTGTATTCTCTTCCTTTGTTGTAATTTTTCTGTGGAATCAGATTTTCTCTTGAGGTACATCACCAATCAATAAATATACATTTTTGTTTCAGAGAACTTAGTGTGGCAGCTTCATGACTACAACTAGTTTTTATTTCTTTCTTTAAATAAAGATCTATTAGCCTTCAGAGCAAGTATATAAGGAATTATGCTTGTGCTTATGTAAGCATTCCTTAATTTAGCAAGACTAAATAATATGGTTTACTCTCTTAATGCCAGGATAAAAAAAGGACTGACTCTAGAGCTGGCCAGGTTTCGTATGCTATGGCAAACCCGTGTAGCATAAATTTGTAGAAGAAATTCATTTTACAGTAAAAATGCATACATCAGTGTAAAAGTGTAGTGAGAGCACCCGAGCATAAAGTGGTCTTTTTAATCCTCATGAGCCAGTTGAAATCAACATTGCTTTTCCTATTTTGAGTTTTCTGAAGAACGAAGAAACAAGACTTGATTCCTAAAGGAGAGTGCCATAGCAGAGCGCTGAAAGGGAATTCTAAAAGGAAGGAAATAAGTGACCAAAAAAACAGGAGGTAAGAAAGGAAAACAGAAAAGACTAATTGAGAACTGTAAACTTCATGTTGTTTTGCAGTAGCTTCATGGAGTGCTTTGGACATGCTGAGGGTCTTGCATCTGATTATTTTTTTAGTAGATAAGGTGGCAAAAGGTCTTAGTTTGTTAGTGTTCTTACAATCCTGGTATCAGCAGAGCAGTGAAATACAATTTCACAGCCTCATTTCAGTTGCTGTAGAGATTAAGTTAATTTGTGAGAAAAGGACTGCTTGGGGAGTGTGTGTGTGGGAAGCTGCCTTTATCCCACTATTGCATTGGTCTTCTGGTTTGTGAGGGTATTTATGCAACCCCTTAACTGCTTCAAAAAAGTTCATGTGCAATTGAGACTTACTAGTATGGTTTGAATTGTTTGAACAAGTGGAAACAGGAACTGCAGGAAACTTTGAAGAGCCTTCTGTTCAAAAATTTAACATTAGTTTGAAGCAGATCACCACAGTAGAAAATAATAATGAAGAACAAAGTTATCTTTTTTTTTCTTCTTTCTGACTTTGATACTTGCTTTGACATCAATTCTGTACAGAGTAAAAAACTTGCTAATGTGTTGGTCTTTTTTTTTTTTTTTTTTTTTTTTTTTGGTGGGAGTGGAAAATACATGGTAAGACCTAAAGACACTCTACTGTGCATCTTCTGTAAAAAAGCATGAAAAAGAAACAGGATTTTTCCTGTGAGACAATTGGGCCTTTAAATAATCATGCTGCTGCCACACAAGTTTTATGTATATGAAGTATATTGCTTGGGATAGCTTTTGCCACTACTGTCCTCCTGTGGACTTAAATCTCTGTAGTACAACGTCATTTCACATGGTTTATAGATGGAAGAGGTTTGCTGAAGACACTATTTCATTGTTTCTGAGGGCATTCTCTTTCTGTGCCTAAGGCACTGTGGTTTGTTCTCATAATGGATAGTTTTCAAATAACTTCTACAAAACTACAAAGGCTCCATTTTCTGCTCACCAGCTAGAGATGCAGCAGTGTGCACTTTCAGGTTTGTTTACTGTGGTATAGTGTAGCTTACCATCTGTCAGAATAAAATCTGAACATTTAGAAGAAGAGGAAGTAGGGAAACAAAATAAACACAGATGTTTCAAAGGAACTGGGTAGAAAATGAAGCAATGATAGTAGCAGCTGACTCTCATTTTTCTAAAACATGTTTAAATGGGGAGAAAACAGTAAGCAATAACAATTGCAGAATCACAAAACGCCTGAGGCTAGAAGGGATCCTTGGAGGTCATCTGGTCCATCCCCCTGCTCAAGTCAGACCACCTAGGGCCAGTTTAATAGAACCATGTCTGTATGGCTTTTGACTGTCTCCAAGCAGGGAGGCTCTACCACTTCCATCCCTGGGCAACCTGTGCCAGTGCTCAGGCACCATCACAGGAAAAAAGTGCTTTCTGATCTTCAGGACAAACCTCCTATGTTGCAGTCTGTGCCCATTACTTTTTGCCCTGTTGTTGGGCCATCCAGTGATGGGACACAGAATTAAGGGACCTTGCATATGAGGACAGGCTGAGCAGAGCTGGGACTATTTAGCCTTCTCTGTGCGCATCATTGGATGCTGTCCAGTATGTCTGTCTCTTTGCAGAGCCCAGAACAGGACACAGTAATTC
This sequence comes from Nestor notabilis, assembly GCF_000696875.1. Classification (NCBI taxonomy): domain Eukaryota; kingdom Metazoa; phylum Chordata; class Aves; order Psittaciformes; family Psittacidae; genus Nestor; species Nestor notabilis. The sequence continues at coordinate 33,660 of NW_009926334.1, forward strand.
AGGTGTGGCCTTAGCAATGATGAGTAGAGGGGAAGTATCACCTCCCTCAGACTGCAGGCAGCACTTATAATGCAGCCCAGGTTGCCATTCACCTGCTTTGCCACAAGAGCATATTGCTGGCTGATGTTCAACTTGGTGTCTGTCAGGACTCCCCACCTGCACTGTAAATAATTTACTGTGTCCAATCTAAACCTGACCTCTTTCAGTTTAAAGCTGTTTCCACTTGTCCTGTCACTATAGGCTCTGACAAAAAGTCTCTTTCTATCTATTTTGTAGGCCCACTTTATATACTGAAAGGCTGCAGTAAGATCTGCCTGGCACCTTCTCTTTCTCCAGGCTGAACAACTCTAGCTCTTTCAGGCTTTCTTTGTAGGAGAGGTGTCACATCCCTCTGATTACTTTTGTGGACCTTCTCTGGACCTGCTGTGGCAGGTCTGTGTCTTTCTTGCACTGTGGACCCCAGAACTGGGTACAGTAGTCGGGGTTGGGGTTCAAAACAGTGAAGTAGAGGAGCAGAAGCATCTGTCTCAGCATGCTGGCCATACTTCTTGGGGTGCCACCAGGATATGACTGACTTTCTGTGTTGCAAGAGCAGATTGCTTTTGCATGTGCAAATTTTTATCCACCAGTACCTCCAAGTCTTTCTCCAGAGAGTGGACACAGGGCTGCCCACTTCTGGGGTTTACACAATCTGGGGATTGCCCAGACCTAGGTGCATGAACCTTGTCTTGTTGAACTTAATGAAATCTACATGAACATAATGAAGGTCCCACTCCTCAGACCTGTAAAAGTCCATCTGGGTGCCACTCCTTCTCTCAAGTGAATCAACTGTGCTATTCAGTTTAGTGTCACCTGCAAACGTGCTGAGGGTGCTCTTAATGCTATTAGCTATAGCACTGCTGAAGAAATTGAATAGTGTTGATTCCCTTATGGACTCTTGAGGAACACCAGTAGTTACTGGTTTCCACAGGGAAGTTGAGCCTTTGATGCTTTGGACTGAGTGTCATTGATTCTTTGGATGTAGTCATCCAGCCAGTTCCTCAGCCATCTAGCAATCCATCCATCAACCCCATATCTTTCCAGCTGTGTAGCAAGAATGTTGTTAAGGACCATATCAAAAGCCTTCTAGAAGTCTAAGTAGATGATGCTTATAGCTCTTCCCCTGCCCACTGGTATAGTCACGCCATTGTAGAAGAATGTGGATGTATACTTCAGGGTGATTGGTTGTCATCCCGCAGCATGTTCTTGCAGGTAACTGAAATACTGTCGAAAATACATACCTACAGAAACTTAAATGCGAGTTTTAATTAATGGCTTAAACTGTCTAAATGAGTTTACTCCTGCTAGTTTTGCATGTTGTTAGTGTGGATGGTGTGTGCAGGGTTTCAGGTTATTTTAGAATGAGGAAGAAGACTGGATCCAACAGGACCATAATCTTGAGTTTTTTCCTTTTTTGGAAGATTACATTTGCAATGTTGGTTCTGTAAGTATTTCTAACCAGTGAGGGAGAAGGTTATTGCTTTGCTGGCTAGCTCGTATGTGATCAGACACTAGCCCTCATATGTTCATTGGTCATAGATACTTTATACAGGCTTTCACTTCCTTCTGCTACTTAAGTAAGAAAATAAAAACCTCTGATTTCCCTTTGGGAAAGAGATGATATGACAATGAAATTGAACACAGTAATAAATATTCTTCTCTCATGGCTTTCCGCCCATTTGAGTTTAACAAAATCATATTTCTTAGTTTTACAGAAGTTGACATGAAATCATGCCCTTCAAATTTTAGGTCTCTAAATGACTTGCTTGCCAGGTATTCTTTCAGAACACTTCTATGGAACTTGGGGGAATCTATTGATAGTATTACTGGTGCTAGTGATGAAAAGATTTCTTTAGAAAGGCACAAGAGAAGACATCTGTTGTGCTTTGGGACCAGGTATAACCTTTTTTCCACTGTTCATGTACAGTCACATCTGAATTTTTAATTTGGTGCTTTTCAACAGATACTGAATAGCACATCACACATCTGTTGAAAAATAGAATAATGTTCTGTTTAGTGCTAGGAATTCAAAACTAGACTTTTAAGTAAGTCATAGGTGTTTGTGACCTCAGCAGAGCTATTTTAAGGTGGGAAGTGGGATTGTAGGAGCTCATGCTTGATCTTGATAAGGAGCCGAAAGGAGGTATGCCATTGTTTTATGTACAGGAAATTTGTTTCACAAAGATTTATTTTGTCTCTGGCAGAGATTTCTGGCAGAGATTGAAAGTTAATTGCAAATTTTAAGGCCTTGTTAAAGAGCTCTTTTTATCCGGAAACTACCTAGGATGCTGAGGTAAAAAACTGTACTGCTTTAAAAATTGTTAGGAAATGCTCACTCAGCAAAGCAAGTGCTGTGTTTTTCATATGTTGCTTTTGGGGTCTTTGTGGTCTGATTAGAGGGATGCTGGGAAAAAAAATTAAGGCAAGAAAACCTACATCTAGACAGTATAGTAAGCTGAATTTGCTTTTGCAAGTATGAAGATCTCCTGGTTTTGCAACAAAATGGTGGGTGAACTGCTGATGCTTTTAAAATCACTGCTATGGCTAATTATCTCAGTGCAGTCACTTATGTATGCACCATTGCACTCTCCTCTACCTTCCCACTTCCCTCTGAAAGTGGACACAGCCGTTGCTCTGCAAGTAATGATAATAATTGGTAGTAAGACAGACCTGTTACTCATCCTTTTCTGAGCACATTTCTTATGGCAGATGTCTAGTTTTTAATTAACTGCTAATGAACATGCCTAGTAGACCATGATACTGCTGCCAACTTAGTCTGTTTTATATCTCACTGCTGCTAAGCTCTTAAAAGGTGACAGAGTAAGCATTAGTGTCTTTGAAGTGACGGGAAGGTGATTATATGCATAACATAATTGTTTCTAGGATCTACTATGGCAAATGTCTAGTTACTAAATACATCTGATCAGTGCTGCTGTTATCCCTCTTCCTTTGTGGGTAGTACATACTCCCTTTTCCACTTCTAGGAAAAGAATACGTAAAATTCAAGTTTTTTAAATAAAAAACTCATGAACATCTGGAAAAGGCCATGTTTATGTGTTACGGAGAACTTTAAACCTATTATGAGTGGGTAATATATGTCAATCAATCAATATTCTTCAGTTTTAAACAGCAGTGAGTCTCAGATAACAAACGTTAAATCACAATATATCTTTGTTGACTTAAAAGACCATGATCAGGTTTTCAATCCTAAGTCTGTTTATTGTAATGGATATTTAACCATTTTTGGGTATCATTTTCTCTGCTACCATCAGTAACCTTTTTATAAAGCTGCAAAAATGTTATGCAAAGTGATGCATTTCCACTTGCATCTCTCATATTCTTTTCTACACCTTACACTGGGCATTGCTCCCTAACATTGGTATGTAGTGCCATCAGAGAAACAGGACACAGCTCTTCTCAACATGTTCTTTCAGATTCAGAACCTGTTTAGAGGGAATTAGCCTGGTCCTCAATTATGGGTCTTTAAGAATACCCTGTGTGTAAGCTACAAAGCAGAGCCAAGGAAATTGTAGGTAACATGTCCGTAACAGTTTGATTTCTGAAGATTTTAAGCTATGCTTCCTGAAATTGTGCAGATTAACTTGTTTGCTAATTAAACCAAGCAAGAGGCATGAATAAAGGCAATCTTCACAGGCTTCCTGAAGGGGTAGGGACACGAATGGAAACAGCTTAACTTTATTTCCCTGTTTTGACCTTCCCATGCCCTGCAGAAGTTAATGTGAGGTCACTGTTGGAGAAGGGAGGAAGTTTTTCTCTGCAAAACCAATTTGGAAGGGATAAATGTCATTTTCTTCTTAGCCAAAATTGAATGCCACAACCAGGTAATCCAGTGTGATAGTACATCTGGGGACCAGTAAGACTGATGCCATGAATGCAGTACAATACTGCTTATATATGTTGTCTCATGGCTAAAGTGCAGATGACTGACCTGGCTTAAGGCCATCAGTGAGAAAAAAACCAAATGAAATACTGTCTCTCTGAGAGAGCCTGTGAAAATATCAGCTTATTTCCTGATTTGAGGAAACATGCTGGAAACCACTACAGTCTTCATAAAGTCTATACTTCATAAAGTGAGAAGAGAGATGTTGTCTTCTTCCTTAAAAGCTGGAAGAAAAAAAACCCCAAACAAAAACCCCCAAACCTTGCATTCCTCTCAGACTTCACAGTGCTCTTTACTGATACTTCTTCAGTTAAATGAAGTTTCAGTAGCAGTTGCTGCTTGATTTAGTAGAAGGCGGTCTACTTCACATAAAGATAATTCTTAATACTTCCTTCAAAATGTTACTTCTTGGGTTTGTAAAACACATTAAAATAGAAGAATAAGAAATATCTCTTTCTTACCTTGCTTTTTAAGCATACTGAAAAGTTGTCGAGAATAGCGATTAGATGTATGCATTACAGTGAAGACTAGCAAGGCTTTTTATGCAGCATATGAAGAGAAAGTCCTGATACTGGGTGTGAGAGATTGGGTAAATTTGCAGGTTTATAGAATTGCCTAAAGGGATTGTGGTAAATCTTATTTGTACTGTGTATCAAAAATAAGTAAATGATGACTGTGTTACGGTTGGAATAGTAGGAAAGTGAAGGATTACCGGGGCTAGTCCAGAGTTCTTCAGTGTCAGTCACTTGTGTCTACATAAATTTATAAACCGCTCAAGTCACGTCTTGGAAATTAAAGTGCAGGGCACAGTAGTTATATAAATAGTAATAAATTAAGTCATTCATATGCCAGCAGAAGTTATGCAGATATTGTTGACAGCTTGTCTTGAAGAGTCTTGGGACTTACGGCAGCAGGTAAAATACTTTTTGGATTGAGTTATATTTTGTAGTAACTTGTGAAATATTGTGGGCTTTAGGTATGATTTCAGTAGCTGTCAGCAGTACTGTAAAAATTCTTCATGCTCTTACAGGACCTCTAGCATTCACGAGGTCAGACTCATGTCTAGCTGAGCTCATCCTGTCCAGACGTTTCCTTATCTGTCTTCTCTTTGATCCCATAAATTGAGTGGTACTGTAGCTTTTTTCATGGTACCTACCTTCATCAGAGGGATGGTGGAACATGGCCAAGGTGGAGAGGTTTGTTCTGTCTTCTGTTCATAAGATCAGGCACAAGGGAGGAGGAAAGGGGCAGAAAATCTGTTTACCTGTAGCAGACTAAAGTGGAGCTATGGCTAAGCTAAATATTGTTTTGAAGCATAATTTTCTAGATAAATCTGTGCTGAGCATTTTGTGACAAATGGTTAGCTGAACTTAGAAAATATTAATAAAGCTGTAACAGCTTTAACTAGAAAATATCTTAATATTTAAACTGTGGGGAAGACATTTCATTGTAAGGACTGCTTCTAAAATTGCTTACAGGTTATTTTGCCGGATTGGTTACATGGTTGTATGTCTAGCCATTATGATACTGATCTTGCAAGCTGCTTTTGAAACAGATGGTGGGGGTATTTTAATTCATTAGTACCATGTTTTTTGTTGGGAGTTCCATGACCTTATTGACGCTATTTGGAATACCTGGATTTTAAATTTACAGTTGGTTCATAAACACAGTGTCAGTTCATGAAATTTTTTTTTTTTCCCAAAAAAAGTTTGGCTAGAAAAAAACATACATTTAACTACTCTAAATATGAAATTGAGCAGTGTCTTTTAGTTTTTTAATATTCAAAATAAAAACCTACTTACTTTTTCCAGATTAGGGAAAGAAAGGGATGTGAGTTTGAATCAGTCTTGCCAGTGAAACTTATTTTTTTCCCAGAGTAGTGGTACTCCTTTCTGTAGAAAAGGAATGGTATTTGGGCTTTCTGCTGCTGCTGTTTGTCACCCATGAGGCTGTGGCAGGCAGTAGCTGCCTGGAACAACCTACAGGTAGTTGAACCTATTCCTTTGGCTGCAGAACAAGTACGCAGCTAGCCTTTTTTGGTTCATGGGACACGAGCAGAGTGTGTAACGTAATGCAGTATGTGTATAGCAGGGACAGAAGGGAGAGATTAAATTTAAACCAAACAAACAACTGATAAAAATCCACTGTTCATTCCTGGTAATTAACCAAACTTCTTGCTTCTCCTTCCCAATCTATGTGCTGTGCGTTGTTCATCTGGGGATGATGATACCACTGGGAACAGCAGCAGCAGTTGCAGGCTCAACATCTCTCCCATGGCCATGGACCTCCAGTGCCTCTAACACCGCATCCATCAGGACTCCAGCCTCCAGGAATCCCCCCACTCGGAAGCAGTGCTGGTCTTCTTGCCCTTTCTAGTGCTTTGGGTGGGCAGTCTCACTTGGCAATAAAAGATGACAAGAAGCATCACGATGCAGACCACCACAGAGGTGAGAGGCATGGCAGGCCTGATTAGGACATTGTCACATTTGCGCATTGCTGCAAATTATGTGCATCTCTAAAGATTTTGAGTTATATAGAATGAGAAAAAACTGTTGGCAAACTTAAAAATGTCTGCATATATACTACTGAAGCAAAATTCAGCTTGGAATTTTTCAGTATTTTAAATGGGGATCACTAGGTGTCACCTGCTCCATAGTTTGCAGGGCATTTTGGCATCCTGGTTAATGCTTAGTTGTAATAGGAGTGGCCTGCACCATATTGTGGAAAACTGTTAAACTGCATAATGGGTAATTTTTTAAGAGAAAGTAATGTTGTTAAATGGGTGGGTGGGAAGGTAGGGGGAATGAGAAGTTAAATTTTGAAGTGAATGTGTTCAAACAAGAAGTTTAGATAATTGCATCTGTTACTTTAATTTCATAGACTTAAATTACTCAAATATTGGGCAAAATTGCACTTGACTAATTTTTGAAAAGAAAATAATTTATTCTGTCATGAAATAAAACTAGGCTTTGTGTATGGTTAAACTGTAAATCATGTTTACACAATACTGTAATTTTCAGGAAATCACTGTATAAGGAATGTGCAATGACTTATATAAATAAAAGCCATTTTAAAACTGTTTGCGGCTTGTGTTCTAATTTTTTTTCCCCCCTTTTTTATTTCTGTTCTTGCCTCTGTGTCTGAACGGGCATGTCTGTGCATTTCTTGGTTACTGCGGGAGCAGACAGAGAGCCAGGCACAGTAAGTACCAACATTCCTGGTAATGTTTTCACTTTTACATAATTTAATAATAAAACCTTGCATTGTTTGTCTGTTTTATCTTCCTTTTAGTCAGTTTCATGATACTAGACGTATGTGTTTTCTGTTAAGATACTCTTGGTTAATGCAGAACACTGTCATTTGTTTGGAGGACTGTATGAACCAGGATTGTGTCTGAGGAGAATTATCTGGGGGAAGCTTGAACTTTAGTTTGTTTATTGGGGATGCGGGGGAAGCTGAAACTCAAACAGAACGTTAACTGCAGATTGTAGTGTAACATTATTAGAGTTAAGATTTTCCTGTAGGATTTTCAGGAATTAATGTTGCAGAACAGGTGAGAAATTTAAAATTCATGTGTCATGACGGTGTTTGGGTGTTTGGTCCTAGTATTTTCTTTAACTGAATCTGTTTGAGCCATACTAATGTTTTTACTGCTTAATTTGTGCTTCTGGTATAACTTCCATAGTAGTACCTTTTCCCCCTTTATGCATAAGCTGTAATAGAATTCATCTAAGGCAATCTTATTCGAAAATCAGCAAAAGAACTACGTTGTTACAGCGTTTTATATTGTTGTGTTTTGAGAGATACTGTTATATCAATCTGTTGGAGATAAGCATGGCAACTTTCACATTATTTCAAGTAACAAATTGGGCTCTTGTTTCTTTTTCTCAGTTAGAAAAGACTAGAACTAGGAAAAATTATTGTATCTTTATGGTATTAGACACTTGAATTCTGCTGTTGCTTTTTGTTTTTTTGTAATAGGGCTTGACAGTTATTTACTGGAAGCAATAAGCAGTCATTTCTGCTTGCTTAATGTTATTAATAATAGTGTAACTGTGGAAATAATTTTAAGCTGGGTTTTCCTGAATTCTCAGACTTACGGGCATATTTCTTTGAGTGGGATATATTTCTCTGAATAATATTAGTCAAGTGCAGGATTCTCAACAGCATTTCTTAAGAGCTGAGGAAGGTGTGTTTGTATCCATGTGTATACACGCTTGCACATGTGGGAGGTGATGGCTTTGTGTTTTTGCTTTGGTTATTATTTTTCTGTCCTTGCTGTTCCCATCATTCCCTGTCCTGTTTATCATGTACTGTGCTAAAGGGTTTTTGAGTTTAAGATCAGATGCTTCACAGAGCTGTGAAATTCAGACCCTGAATTAATCCTGTAGCTGAGAATGGTCCTTGGAGGTGAACTGGAAGGTGAACTGTCAAAAGTTAAACGTAGCTTTTGTGTCGTGGGAGGTTGGTAATATCATTTGCTTAGTTTACTATATATGTCAGTTTTATTTAATTAAAGTACATAGAATTGGTGCTGCAGTTACTCTGTCTCCATAGGTGTAGCTCATTATTGCTTGGTTATTGTCTCTAGTAGGCTTTTTTATGCTGGGTTTACCAATAAGTAACCTTTAAACAATTTGAGGCTTTCTTTCATGGAAGTACTTTGTTGTATGGATGTATTGAGTTCAGGGTGTTACACTGTGGTGGCCATAGTTTCTTTTTGGTGGAGAATAATACATTATAATTAAATCAAACTTTGGTAGGTGAATACAGGTGAACTTGAAAGTTAATTTGTTTCAATACAGTGTTGCATTAGAATCTTGGCTTAACATTAAATTATATCTTCAGTGAAAGAATCATAATTCAAGCGATCATCAAGTTCAAATCTGTGGCTAAAATGATCAGCTGGGAATGATTTGCTCCTTGTCTTGTATTTTTAATGGATTTGTCTTTAATGTAAAATATACTTTTAAGCATAATGTAAAATTGTTCACAAGTACACAAGACATACCAGCAGGTCTGTGTAATTATTACATGTGATTCCAACTGAGCAGTAGACTCTGATTGTGCAGATTAGCTTACAACTTTTGGGTCACCCAAGTAAGATCGGTTTGATTTTCAGAGTAATATTTTAAGTGTAATAGTGCTTCTAGACATCCTGACAAGAGCTTGCTTTCGTTATCCCAGGGCACCAAACCCCATGCTATCTGTTGGTTACCTAAAATTAACCATGATATTTGGTATTACTGTGTATCCAGTGTAACCTTCCAGTATCATCCGTACAATTATGTGGTCAAAATTAAATTATATGACTATATCTTTTTTTTACAGCAGTAAGTAATATATTCTCTGTCCTTAGCTCTCTGTCCTGTTCTTCCAGTCTTTGAGGAAGGGGCATGTGCAGTTGAATGCTAGTTTTCAGTTGATAGTGTATGCAAGTTGTTCTTGTTTTGTGTTTTAATTCTTCTAAGTGGGGGGGAGAGGGTAATCATAAAAGGCACTATATAAAAATGTAGGGTACACTTCAGTGTAGCACATGTATGCTTCTTGGCCTTTGTGAAGAAAGTAGTATTTTCTGTTATATAGCATGTAATGGATAAACTTTAGTTTCCTTAATCAGTTATATCTTTTGTTGGCTTTGTCAATTTAAAAATAAGTCAAATTTTACAGTCTTTATGGGTGCAAACCACAAACCAGCTTTAGCAGGAGTTGCCCATGCAAAAGAGCTATGGGATGCTGTGATGCAGTTTAGTTTGTAGCTGATACAAAGCAGCATGAGGTTAATGATGAAGGATGAAAGGGTTGGCGTGGTCTGGTATAAATTTTCATGGATACCCTGATTCTGACAAACACTAACTAGAAAGTACAGAAATCAGCAGAAGCCTTGTTCTCTGTTAATGTCTCCTGATTATTGAGTCAGTTTGGAGTGTGATTCAAATCCATTTCGGCTTTAGATTTCCTTGCTCCTAACACAAAGTAGTCTAAATATAACTTAAAATGGTGGGCAAAAAGAGGGCAAAGTCAATAGCTTTCCATCACTGGTAATTTAAAATGAAACTTACTGACTTTGTAAGTCAGGTTTTGGGTTGTTGACATGTGTTTGCAAGGAGCTTATTCAACAAATGAAAGTTAATGATTCTTGACTTGAATAACTTTGAGTGTGATCTTCTTGTGCCTTGCGGTAGAGGGGGGGTGGGTAGAAAAAACACTGGTCCCTCTTCCAATGTCCAGTGTATTCCTATCAATGAGTCCTGACAATGAGCTGTGGTACAGCTGAGTAACTGGTGTGTTGTGGATGCTAGACTTGATCCTGTTTTACCTACTGAACAAGGGATTGCATTTGTTCCTGTCTACATATGGATGTCCATAGATAGCACTTGTGTGTGTTGCTTAGGTCCTTTGTAGTGGTTAAAGAAATGCAGTGGCCCTGCTCGGTGGTAAGGGCAAGGGCAAGTGCAAGTTAGCTGTAGGAACTGGCTGTAATGGCAGGTGGGTGCAGCTGGTTTGAATGAGCAGTGAGTCGGTGAATGGCTAAAAGCACAGAGCAAGTGTGTGTCTGTGTCTTTGGGGGATGAGGGAGTGAGAGGGGTAAGGAGCCCAGCACTAGGAGACAATGTTAATTGGGACCAGGTGTAGTTGAACCATGAGGACAAATGTGATGTCAGGACTGTTATTTAATTGCTGTAATGATCAGCATAAAGTTAATTGTCACTTCTGTATGTTTTAGTGAGTTGTCTGTGCTGTATTATAACTTGGGCTAAATGAGATACTGTGGGCTCTGAGCCTGTACCTCTGGCACACATACTTGTGGTTTGGAAGTTGTTCCAATGGGGAGTGGCATGGCAGTTGAATAATGTGCCTTATATTCCTAATAGGGAGCCTGCCTTCTCTGTGCCTCATGACTAGGCTTTCGTTTCGTATTTGCTGCTGGTGGTTTCAGTGTTTAACTTTTGCTGGCAGCAAAGTTGGTTTAGGGTTTACAAAGCCCTTATGCAGTTTGGTAACTGACAGGAAGTGGTGCTGCATTAGGCTTTCTTTTTTTTTAAATTCTTTTGGGACTTTTTGAAGAAAAGGGATTCATGTGAATAAATTTTGAATGATTGGTAAGAAAACACATAAAATTCATTTTGACCATTTGTTCTGATCTGAGATTCATCATTTGCAGCTGTTGCACTGCTGATCCCTAATAAATTGAGCTCCTAGTATGAAAGCAAGGATTATCCTCAATTATGCATCTAGTCTGTTGAAATGAAGACAAAATGAAAAGTGATGCCATGCAGTTTCTCTTTAAGAAATCAACTACACATGTATATATTTTTCTGCCTTTTTTGTACAAACTGATAATTATTGAAGATCAATCCCAACTGAAAATTTCTGTAGTATTAGTAAAAAAAAAAATTGCTGCAATAGAAATACTTGACCCACTTTTGAAAATTAAGTCAGAAATTAGTAGGCCTGATAGAAGAACTAAGAAGAAGATTTTTTTTTTTTTGTTGTTGTTTTTTTCTATAGAGAAGAAAAGGAGAACTCTATCATTGTGAAGCTCTTACTGCTGTCTCCTATGTGGCCCTGTGCTTGATAGTGAACATACAGCAAATACAAACTACCAGAGTCAAAATGAGGAACGGCTGTTTTTTCATCAAAAGTTATACTTTACCTGATTATAGTCACAATTGTTAGAACTTCTTTGTACTCCTAAGAGAACAAAACAGTAACTTTTTAATTATTAAGTTTACAGGTAAATTTTGCCAGAGTAGCAGCATGATCTTATTTGGAACTGATGGTGTAACTATTGTAAAATAAGCTGGTCGACAACAGCTTCTGGCTTGGTTGCTCTGATTCCAGGGAACAGTGCCTTTAAATGAAGGTGGTAAATCAGAGAAAGGCAGTAAATATGACCGTAGGGGAGGTGTTTTGCAGAACTGGCTTATAAGGACTGTAGATTAGTGTTGTAATTTTATGTTTATATAATAACTAAACCACTAGTCTTATGAGGAAAAATCTAACTGAATAATCTTTGGAATTTAGGACGCAATGGGACCTAGATGTACCTGGGAGTTCCTAGATACGTTTCACAGTGTTGAAATTCTGCAAGACAAACTGTACAGAATGTTGTCAGCATTGCCTAGGTAGACTTTACATTAAACCAGGAAAAAGATCAGCCATTATAGTTACACATGTTTGATGCTGTGTGGTAACTTCAAATAGCAGGGTTGCTAAATTTTTCCCAGCTGTTGCCCCTTTGACACCTTTCTGTTACACATAAATTTTGACAATTTAAAATGAGAAATTGAGTTTATTTGCTTTACTACATTTGTCTTCCTTGTTTTATGCTAGTGTCTTTGGTAGTAAAATAGTTTTCTTTTTTTAATGATTTTTCTTAAGGAAAGTATCGCTTTAAGACTTTTCTCCTTTTTTTAAGAAAAGACATTTACAGTACTCAAATCTGTGGTCAAGTTTGAATTGACAGCTTGCTTCTTAGAATGATTCTACTGCTACAAACATGATATATTAAAAATGTAAAAGTATTAAATGTTAATATCATTACTATATTAAAACGTTGAAGATGTGTTTTAATGTTCTTCATTCTGAGTTTGTGTGCATCTGGGAGGAGATAAGGGGTTAAATTCAGACTATATTTGTCAAGGCAATTAGTTCAGTGATCCAACAAGCCCACCTTTTAGCTGCAAAACATTGCAGTGAAGACATTATTTTGAGCTTCTTTATACTGAATTTCATTAGACTCTCCTATATGCGTTATGTAAGCCCCTTGGCATTTGTTTAGCTTGAATAGTCATGAATAAAAGAGCTTAAAGTTGGCTTTAAAGTGCAGCTTCTGAAGTAGGAAAAAGAGGATTCAGGTTGCCTTATGTACCCTGTTTTGTTTTCTTTCTCTTTGGGACTAAACAATGTGTGAGCAAAACTACCGAGTTGTCCTCAGGTTTTAAAGGGGAAGCCATTCAGTGCACAGTTCACTGGCTGTTAGTGTGGCTATGATATATTAAGAGTAAGTATCTCTGGCTCTTCGGTAGATCTAAGTATTTTCTTTGCGGGCTTACACTTACTGAATATATGTATTAGTTTTTTTTCTTGAGAGATATGCGTATGCATGTAAATACATATTTACTTATATATGTGTGTGAGCATATATTTATTTACGTAAGCATGTACTTGGCTTTTAGAAACTAGGCTTACCAGGTCTTTGGAAAAGGAGATCTTTTTTCTCAACTCATTCAGTATTGTTCACGGCATTAACACATCACTGAACAAATTGCCCTCTTGCATATGCTAATCCTGCACTTAAAAGATCTCATTGTAACACGTTTTAATGCTTTAGCTGGAACAGAGATGGAGATGGGAATCGCAGGCATGTCAAATTGTCATGTGACTGAAAAATGTCTAAAATGCCTTTCTCTTTGGGTCAACAGTTTGTACTTAGCATAACTTAGCATGAATGAAAGCAGTCCATGTAGTTTGAGAAAAAGATTAGTCTTTGCTTTTGTCTTTCGTGTGTGTTTGTCTCAGTTATTCAGATCAAATCTGATTAAATAACACTTTAGCCTTAATTTCACACTAGTAGTGAAAGTTATGCTAGAAATAAAAATATTTGATCTTTGTTTGCAATACATTTATTGAAGGTTTCCAATTGGAGTTTACCACAGCTAACGAATGATTACTGCATAACCTTATTTGGTAAATATTTGTTACTTTAAGAGTTAAATGCAAATTGTCATGCCTGCAGATGTAGACATACCAAAGCATCATCTATTTATGATGATCTAAAAGCGAGCAATCAATCAGATTATATTTACAAGGTCTCTTTTATTATATGAGATATGAGTATTAAATAAAAAAAAATAAAAAAAATGATTGCTACCTGCTAGTGAATAAACAGCAAGCCTGCTTCTACTAAACTATAAATTCAGTTGAATTAGTTAGTTAAATAGTGACTGACAAGTGAACTAAACTTTTGATATATTGAACAATGAAAAGCCAAGGTTCTTAGAATGCATGAAGCTGTACATGTTTGCCTGGAGGGCTTTGAGTTGGATTAAATGGAATGAAAGACTTTGTAGGTATCACATTTCTAAAGCATCTATCAGATCCAGTTTTTAAGCATATATGAAGAAATCTTGAAAGGAATTTTTGATTGACCTTGGGTTTTGTCTTTACAGAGTAACTCTCTTTTGGTCCCGGACAGTCTGCGAAGCACAGATAAACGCAGGAATGGCCCTGAATATACCAATGACATCAAAAAGAGAAAGGTGGATGATAAGGATTCCAGCCACTATGTAAGCAAATCTGTGTCAAAGAAATGATTAATTTATTTGCACATACTGTGCTTGCATGAGGAGTAAAAGAGCTGAGAAGAGCGAGGCAATGTGTTTCCTATGGCTGATGTAGTATGTGAATATATCTGTCAGAAAGGCCATTATTCATGTTGTGAGAAGAGTTTGTGCTATTGTCAAGTAATACTCAACAGGGAATACTAAGACAGGAGAAGCTGTTTGGGATTCACAAGTGTTCTGGGACATTTCTGAGTTGGAGCAAGAGATCCTTTCTGGACTACTCTAAAAGCTGCGGGTTTGTTTGAAATGAAGGATTTCGTTGATTTGATGGATTTTAGTACTTTTGTCTGGTACTAGCTATTACCATGTTGCTTAATAGTTACCATTAGAAATTTCATGTTAGGAGGCTGTACCATCTTACTAAAGTTTGCTTTTGGCTGATATGGCAGTTTCGGCAGAAAGCAAATTGAAATATAAAAAGTTCACAGTTTGCATTTTTGTGTAGCTTGCTTGTTGCTGGTTTCCAAGAGACACTTCTCTACAACATACACAGGCATATGTGAATCTCAAAAGGTTCATATAGGCTTTCAACATCCAAGTCTTCAGTGCTGAGCCAAATCACAGGATGATACTTGAACAGACTTTAGAGACTAGGACTGGTGTGAAAGTACAGAAAAAGCAGAACTTAAATCTATCAGAAGATACTATTCTTTGACATAGCAATAATGTGGCAAATTGTCTGGTTTGAATATAGATCCGATCACTAATTACTTCCTGGTCACTGAAACCCAATAGAAAATCAGGTGCCACTTTATTTCCTTTGTATTTGGTAGGGTAATTTCTCTCCAGTTGGATCCAGAATATCTCTGAGTAGCTATTGAATATCCCTGGAGCTACTGACAGTAGTTGGGATTACTTTCCCCTTTCTGCACATTGTGGTGTTATAGTACAGTTATAGTTTTGCAAGTTGCATTTCTACCACTTTCTAATCTTGTTTTGATTACAGAGGGGTTTGGCAAACTTCCCCATGTTACTCCCTCAACTTTGAGGTTTTGATATTCTATGGACATTTTTCATTTTAAAGGTTTGAAGACTAAGCATTATTAAGCTACGCTTGATAAAAAAAAAAAAAAAGGAAGAAAAAGCTTACTGTGTTTGTTTTTCTTGGATTTCTGCTGGGAAGAAATGAAAAGGTTATTATTGCACTGTAGAAGCAGTTTGGTTCAATCCATATTTTAAATGTGTGGTTCTGTTTGCTCTTTACTAGAAATGGATTTTACAGATAAAGGCAGCATCAAATGAAGAATTGAGCAAATCAAGGATAGTTGAAGGTTCCAGATTTATTGTAATCTGGAAGAAGATCTTTATGTTTAAAGGTTCCCCAATTCTACAAACAGAACTGCTGATTTTCAGCTCATTTTAGATGAGACCCTTCTAGGGATAAGAAGTACTGCTTTTGTGAGAAAGGAGTTAAACAAGTTGCAGGAATTGTCACTTCTGAAAATAAGATGCAAAACCACAATTATTATTTTTTTCTTCTTCTTTCAATTTCCATTTAGGACCTGCATAGTTTCAGCCTGTGGGTTTGTTAGTGAGGAGATACTCTGATACTACATAGTACTTATAGGACATGCCTTTGGTAGTCTCAGTAAATTTCTTTTCTCAAGATGACAGTCAGTGAAGTGCATTTAATCATTGCTTGGCAGCTGGTTTTGCCCTCCTCGGAAGTGGTATTTCTGGTGAATAAGTGTCCCACCCACTGTGCTCCCGCATGCTCAGATGTGTTCTAACCTATTCTTGCCTTCTGGGTGTTTCATACTTTTCAAGAGGTGGCAGATTAAGTGGGGGTAAATTTTTCCTATTCTTTCTTTTGCACCCTTTGGTTAGGCAGCTTCCTGGGTGGCAAAAAGAGCCACCATTCTGTCTTCAGTGGCACTACTGGGTCCCTAGTATGTTTGCAGTATTTCTTGGAGCAATATTGAGCTACTAAAGCAGAAGGAAAAGGTTGAAACACTACCTGTTGGGGTGGGTGTTGTTCTTTCTTTCTTTGGGTTCGTTCGTTTGGTTTTGTTTGGGTGTTTATTATTATCATTATTTATGTTGGGTTTCTTGTTTGTTTGTTTTGTGCGGGGTTGTGTTTGTGTGTTTGTTTTTGTTTTTTTGGTGGTGGTGGTGTCTTGTTTTAAACATTTATGGCCTGAAGTGAGGAAAAAGAACTGGTGTTTTATGTCTGCCACTGTTAAAGTGGGATAGCCCAGACACGTTGAAAGCAGGAGATGTGGAACAGTTTGATCAGTCTTGTATGTCTGATTTATTTGCCTAGAAACTTTTTAATTAAAAGAATTTTTGTTGGAAATGTCCAACTTGTCCACATGAAAAGTTTAAGTTTTGTCCTTCACTTTGTTTGTTTGTTTGTTTTTGAGTCAAGGCTCTCTTTCTGGTTGAACCACCACAGTCGACTGTGAAAATCACTATATCATAGAACATGTCTACTCAGGCATCCCTGCCTGTATTGGAGACAGGGACCAGGAGGCACTTGAGTAACAGCTATTGTGAGGCAGTAGAGCAGCTCAGGTGAACACAGATTTATGTGAAACAGTCGAAATGCAGCTTGACAAGCCATAATAAATCATTTCCATTTAGGAATGTCAAAGTATTTTGGTTTCGTTAGAAATGTTGAAATGCCTTGGCATTTCTGAAGCTTTTTCTTCCCCAGAACTTTTCATTTCAACACTTTCCTTTCTGGAAAAGGAGAAAAATTGTCCTATCACTTTGAGGAAGATCACTCATCAAACACATGCCAAAAAGCTCCAGTTTTCTGAGATCTGTTGGAGTTCTTTTTTAGGTATGCACAAGTAGTAATTTCCATAAGATTAACACATAAGATTAGCATATGAACAGAATGAGTTTCTCTTTTAGGAGTAGTGATAACACTGTTTATGATGGTAATGAGGAGGAGTTTTGGACCATCTTGCACTGATGGTGAGACCACCACCTTTCAACTAGTTCTACCTTATTTGGGTTTTATTACTGAAGAAGAAATAAGGTGTTGTGTTCCTGTTTTCATTGTTTTCCCTATTACTAATAAGTTAATGAAAGGCTGTTTGCTTTTTGTTTAGGAAAACAAAAAAATGTCTGAGTAGATACATAGTCTTTCTCTCTGGGCTCTTAATGTACTAATTTAAATGAACACTATATTTATTTATTTTTAATAGGACAGTGATGGGGACAAGAGTGACGATAACTTGGTTGTAGATGTATCCAATGAGGTAACTTTTTTCATTTTTGTAGTCTTGACGTTTGCCCAAAGGTTAAAGGAAAAGTGCATTTAGATGTTAGAAGAAAAAGAATTCTCTGTGTGGATATGTTAAAATATTCACAACTTCTCCTTTTTGCTAGTATTGCAGTCACTATGTCTTCCTCTGAGCTTTATTTGGTTGCCCTCTCAGCTTTTCTTTCTGCTGCTTTGTCCAGGTCTGTTTCCTTGGCAGTTGCATTCTGATGCTTCACAACTGCTCTGTTGTGGAGAGAGTTGTGGTGAGATGCAGGTGAAGGGCTCTGGTTTTCAAACTACTATCTTCAAATGAGAAGGGAAGACATTGTCTAATGTTGTATTTAGTAGTAGAAGTATTATTAAATACCTTTTTGTACCTTTAAAAATTGCAATTATTTTAATGTCCTGTGTTAAAGACAACATTTTCCAGAAATGTTTGGTTTTTGGAGGGAAGTCTGCTGAAGTCAGAATGAAGTCAGTCAGTTCACAAAATTTTCCAGGAGTTGTATCACTTCTTTTTTCCTTCAGGGCAGAGACTTGTCAGCTGCATCAAAATGAAGGGATGGGCCTTCCCTTTTTTTCATCTTTTATTTTATACAACAAAGAGACTTAGGGAGCCTGAATACAGTAGCAGTGAGGTTCTGCTCTGTGAAAAGCACAGAGAGAGAAGCTGACAAAGAAGTGTCTTCAGCAGCTCCAAGTGCCCAAATGATGTCAGCCAAGTAGAAAAATAGGTACCAAACAAAGGATTTTTAGTAATCCTTTCAGAAGCCCTACTTAGAATGAAATTGCTCAGTAATCAGCCAGTACACTTAGTGCCCTCTTGTGAGGACTGCTTCCTTCCTGCTGCTATTCTCCTGAGCCAAAGGAGCATGGAGAACCTGCAGAGCTCTGATGGCATGGTAGCTTAACTGAGCTGGCTTTTTCAGATTAAAGTAAGTGCAGAGAGTGCCTCTGGAAGAAAGATAATCACCCGAGAGATTATTTCAGTTTTTCCTGTAGATTAAAGGAGCGAGGCAATTGCAGGTGGTAGTTAGAAAGAAGTGACAGATATTATGAAATAAAAATCTTCTGAAGATAGAGATGAGCAAGGTTTGTATGGCCTATATAGATTATTGGTATGTTTGTTGTCATTAGCAGTGTGTGGGGAATGTACATGATAAAACCAGTATAAACTTACTGCATTACTGTTGGTCTTTATTGCTTTTACCATGTGTCATGTGTGCTTGCATTAGTTTGTACTTAGGTATACTTTCATAGCAAGCTTTATGCTTGGAAACAGTTTTTGATTACGTGTAGTGTAAAATAAAACCAGATTGTTTACAATATGAACTATGTCTCTAAATTGATGAAGGGATTTCAGCTTTTTTTCTGTAGAGATAACAAAATGTCTTATAATTTGAACTTGCCTCTAAAATTTTCTAGTTTTCTTCCCATAGACTCCTTAGTGGTGATTCTCTACCAGCCGGTGACAGGGTTCTGTGTTGTTCTTCCCTTCCCATTGTTTTAGGATCCTTCTTCCCCAAGGGCAAGTCCGACTCATTCACCACGTGAAAACGGTATAGATAAAACCCGCCTGTTAAAGAAAGATGCCTCTAGCAGTCCGGCATCTACGGCCTCTTCAGGAAGTTCCGCTTCCCTCAAATCCAAAGAAATGAGCCTGGTGGGTAGCAGTCTGTTGTCCAGATAAATGTTGTTCTTTCTTGTGAGGTCTAACTCCATTCTTTTGCAGCTGTTTGTGGCAGAAGGTACATGGCTTTAAACATTTGAAGCTGAAATAGACTACTGTTCTTCCAGTGAATGGTTAAGCATTGTTTATTTTCTCATGAGCAATAGCTTATGGTTTAAAATGGTCTGAATATAGACACTAAGAAGTTCTACAGGCTTTTATTAAATTCTTCAAAATAAGCTGTTACTCTTTGAAAATGTTTCCTGCAGTATCACTATTAACTTGATGAGATTCTCTGTAGCTTTTGTGTCACAAATTTTTGATACTATCAGCTGTGATGGTATTTTCGTTTTGTACGTAGATTGGCTATGTCCCATGTTAGTTGAGATTAGTGATTTCAAGATAAAATAATTTGGTGATGCATAGTATATTCTCCTGAAAAAAAAATAGTTCAGGCATTATTTTTTTTTCCATGCCAATGGAAGAAGGAAAACTAACTTTGTTTTTTTCTTATTTTAATTTTGGCAGCAATCAAAAAGGTCAGCATTTCTTTCTCACAAGTTAATGTTGTCAGCATTGCCTGGATTTGTGAAAATTGGCTGAGGGACTAGATAGTAGGTGCCCAGCATCCCAGCTGCTGTTGTGATAAATTGTATAATATGGCTTGGATTAAAAATAATACTCATTTAATTTGTTTAATGATACCAGCATGAAAAAGCCAGCACGCCTGTTCTGAAATCCAGCACACCGACTCCTCGAAGTGATGTGCCAACCCCAGGCACTGGTGCAACTCCAGGACTTCGTCCAGGCCTTGGCAAGCCTCCAGCAATGGACCCTCTGGTTAACCAAGCTGGTAATGCATTACCTCACGTGTTTTTATGGTTCCAAAATTAATCTTTTTTTATGTATGTAGTTCTGTGCAAATGTTAACTAAATATATTGCTTTGCTCTTGATGTCAAGAGAGGGCTTCATGAGAAGCAGATGTTTGGATTATTGAGAGTTTGAATATCTTTGTCTCTTATCCTTCTTTGTTTACTTTGTCTTTATCTTTTTTGCAAATAATCCAGAGACTGAATGCAATATAAAAAGACGTTTCAGAAGTTTCTGGTTCTCATTCTGAATGCAATCTCTTCTCCAGTCCTTTGCAGTGAATATTAGTAGGCTCAGACAATGTAAATCTTGACAAGTGCAGGGGGGAAGTTTACTTTTGCTATTCAGGCTGGTACAGCACAGTTGCTTCAGACATGAGCTGTGTAAACCATGTCTGTCAGATTTACTGCTTAATTTGGCAAAGGAGAGAGTAATGTAAACAGGGAAATATTACAGCAATGGAAATAGGTAATGCTAGAAGAGATGTTAGAAGTAATCAGCAAGTTCAGACTTCAATAGATCATATTTACACTGAGAGAAAAGAGGTGGTGGTACTGATAAATTATGGCGCTTGACAGTGTGCATATGCAAGAGGGGAAGGCTAGGTACTGTAGGGGAAAAGATGGGCTGATTTCTTCCATGTATGCAGGAATATATAAATAAAACTACTTGATTTCATTATTCCATAGCTGCAGGTTTGCGGACACCGTTGGCAGTACCAGGACCGTACCCTGCTCCATTTGGAATGGTACCTCATGCTGGCATGAATGGAGAGTTAACCAGTCCAGGCGCAGCCTATGCCAGTTTGCACAATATGTCACCCCAGATGAGTGCTGCAGCTGCTGCAGCTGCTGTGGTTGCCTATGGAAGATCTCCTATGGTAGGCCTTACATTGCATGCAATCTCAGTTCTGTGAACTGTGCTTCTCTGAGAAGAGCTGCATGCTTCATTTAGCACTGTCGAATTCCCAAGTTATAGCAGTGCCAGAGGCTTGACAGCTTCACTGTGTTTCATTTTGCTACGTGGCTAGAGAAACAAATTTGCACCTTGAAAACAAAGAATCTTGGTGTATTTATGTGTGTTTCCCTTTTTCTTCACCTTCATCAGTGCTTTGACTGGTGAATAAATGGCAAAAACATTATTTTATGCTTTGAGAAGGTTGTTTTGGTAGTTATGAAGTATTTCATTGCTGCTGTGGATATTGTCTTTTCTCTTGCTGAACCAGATTTGTGTTCCGTAGAGACAGCAAATTAATCTTGAAGCATGTAGAAGAATCTTAACTATGTTTCTTCCCTTGTATTTTATTTTTTTGTGGAAGTTGGTTGGTACATGTCTTGGAGCTCTGTGATAAGGTGTGTTAAGAATAGTTGTTGTTGTGGGTGTAGCAAGTAAATGCAGTGTAGCAGATAGAGATGTTGTCAAGCAGAATAACCTAGGGGCCTCATATTGCAGACATGAGCTTGGTGGCAGCTTTGTGCATAGACAATCTTACCTACTTGTAAATTTGCAAGATTGGATTTAAGCTTGTCATCATCTCATTAGGGCAGAAATGGCTATTTTTTTAAAACTTTTTATGTGAAAATGTGGAAATTCCGAATAGCTTATGTGCTTCTTAAAGCAGTAAGAATTTTAACTTTGGTGAGAAAGAAATAAAACTAAGTCTGTTTAGTCTAGAATTTCTGTTTGTATTATTTGATGTATGTATTTATCCAGGATATAAGTTTAGTGGCATTGCAGTACGTAAAGGGAGCATAGTTTATTTAAGCTCTGTGGGAGATCTCCTAGCTGATGTGGCTACACAATGCAGTGTGGAGCCATGCAGGTTCTAGCTGGGGTCTGAGGCTGCTTTCCAGCACCATGCTGTGCCTGCATGGGCACACACTCCTGTCATAGAACGTCAGAGCACTAGCGTGGCTATGCACAGGGGTATTTGTGTTATGTTCAGTGTTGTGAGTGCATGATACACATTACTGGTTTTCTGTTCGCCTATAAATACTTCTAGCAGATGCATTCCTAAGGAAAATGTCTTGTTCCACCTCCCACGAAAGGCCATGCACTTGATCTAATAATGTGGGTAAAAGACACATTTTGGATAAATGCAGGTAGCTCGGGAGTGAAGAGAAGGGGTTTGCTGAATTAGAAATTGCAAGTGTGAGATTAATTCATTTTTCATTGTCAGGTTGGGTTTGATCCTCCTCCTCATATGAGAGTACCTGGAATTCCTCCAAATCTAGCAGGGATTCCTGGGGGAAAACCGTAAGTAACTTCTAACATTTTGGTAACGTCTGCAATATCTAGAGAGAATAAAGTTATCTTGCGTCAGTGAATAAGAATTCCAAAGTAAGTAGTGTCTGGTTGTTCCCAGGAGGTTGTTTTAGATTTCTCCTGGCAAGAGGTACAGCATATAAATTCTCAAATGGTAGTTGTCATATCACAAAACAGATGTGCATATACTTATTTTGAAGGAAGAGCTGTTGAAGGTATACTTTTAATGCTTTTTTATTTCCTTCTTTCTGGGAGAAGTTAAGGGACTGCAAACTGGTAGACAGTAGTAAAATATGTAAGATAAAACATATTGAAACTAAACTTTGTACTGTACTGATCATGAATGTGTAGTGCAAACTCACAGACTCCTTGTCTGGCACCTTGTCTGGTCACAGTAGGTATCTGAAGCAGCTACGTTAGCAACGGATGCACACCTTGCATAATAGGGAAAGCTTTTTTAAATGTTTGTGTAAGTGTGCAGCTGGAGAGCAAAAGGAATGATGAAGCAGTTGTATAGCAGGTGTTGCATAGATGTAAGGTAACTTTTGCAACAGGTTCTTTTTATCGAAAAGTTTCTATTACTGAAGAAGGGGTGGTTAAATAAAATACTTGCATGATGCTGTGGCTCATTGATGTTACAATATGTCAAAAACATACATCAATTTTTTCAGTAATTTGGCTTTGGTAGATTGTTGAGATTTAGTTTACACGTGCGTGGTTGGCTCATGAGCATGTCACGTTAAAAAAGTAATTATTTTTTAAGTATTTTTGGGCAACTAGTCTTTGCAGGTACAAACAGAGCATAGACTGCAAATTTGACTAATTTGTTTTCTTGGAGAGAAAGAGAGAATTATAAATGGTTTTCCAATGCTCTGAAGAACCTGTTCTTCATCCCTTCATGCTTGGCATTCAGTTCTGTCTTCTCTTTCAACAGGAAGTTGCAGTTAGAGTAGTTTGTCTAGGTACTTATGATTTTGAAACTCACTGAACACTTTGCACTTCCTATTGTGGGTGTTCCTGTTACATACAATCTTCTTTACCAGTCTATCATGGTTTAATTTTTCCTTTTGCAGTTTCAGAAAAAAGTCAGAAACTTATTTTTAGGATACTGTCTAAGTTACAAGACATGCTGTAGTGAAAGTTATACACTGTTTGCCTTCATTTTGAACTCCTGTTAATAGTTAGTGATACATTGTAATGTCAGTCATGCAGATGTCCTTAAAAGTACTCCAGACTACAGGCAAAAAAAAGTGTGTTTTTTCATCTACTCTTTTTTCATAACAGTAGGAAAAGAGCAGACTCAGAATGGAAAGCCATTCATCGTTGTTACCCACTGTGCTTCTAGAACACACTTGGCTATCTGTTGGCAGTGTGAGAAACCTGTTAAATCTTTTTTAAGGATTTACTTAAAGAAAAGTTGGTGGTATGTTGACAAGATTCCCGAAGTGAGGCGTCAGTGAGTTGGTGTAATGTGTCAGATGGTGGTATATTTAAATTTAGTACAGTAAGGAACAGGCTTTGTTCTCAAAACATTCTTTTATTAAGGGTCAGAGTCATTCTTGCTGACTTCAGTTAAATTTGGCATACTTACAGAAAATATTTTTTGAGATTGCACAGTGGCTGTAAGTTTTTACTTTTAAACAAGTATATTTATAAGCTTTCAATTACTTATTATGTTAGTAATGCCTGTCAATATTTTATATTATAAGCTGTGAAACCATATTTTAATTCAGTCAGAAATTTCCTGTGGCCAAGTTCTAGTTGTTGCACTACTCAAGGCTCAAAAGCTGTGCATATGTGCTGCTATACCTTGTATCCTGTGATTTCATAGCTAAGTTATAGGTGGGGGTGGGTTGTGGGGGTTTTTTATTGTTTTTCATTTGTTTGGTGGTCAGTTTGTTGGGTTTTTTTTTTAATCTTTAGTATTTTCAGCAGTTTATTTACACTGTTCTGCAGATCACCTACAGTGTTGCTACATACTCTCTACTTTCCACTTGATTTGCTGCTGTGTTCTGTAATATTTTTTTGTGGTCGTGTTACTTTGCCTGAGTCACTCATTTCATCTTAAAGTGACGTCTTTTTTATTTTTATTGTGGGACAAACCTAACCTTCCATAAACTGATATCTTATCATTCCATTAACAGCTTTACAACAATCTTGTTTTAGTCTTGATTGCTATAGCTATCTAGATGCTGTCTGTTACCTGCAACATCTCTGAGTATCTCTTACCTACATTAGGCAAATCTACTATGTTTTCTATACCAAGTACATGGGTTATATAATTATAAAAACTAGTGGAGTATTCCTGGTTCGTTTACATTGTTTTCCTTTTCCTAGAGTGCAGTTAAGGTGCCATATTGATGAGATGAGATGTGGAGATTTAGTCTCCTCTTGCAAGTGGTACAGTTAATTTTCAAATTGAACTATTGAATCCCAAGCTATATGTATATGCTCATGGCTGCACCATTTTATCAGTGGTTATGCTAGGGCTGTTGTTTGGTTGGTTTGGTATGGTTTGTTTTTTTTTTTCCACCCAACTCTTCTTCCAAGAGAAACTTAAATTATTATACTTCCAAAAGGATGACATTTATTACCACTCAGTTCTTTTTAACCTCTGTGTCTTCTGAGATCTGTCAATGAGTAGCTTGTTAGAAAAATTAGCAAACTCTTAAATACCCACTCCTACCTGTCTATCTGCCTTTTATCAAGGGACTGTTATCTGGAAAGCTTGTCTTATTCTTGCCTTGTTCTGTAACTTCATTAAATGTAAGTCTTCTCTATCATCTTTGTATGTTCCTGAATGTTAATCTTTCAGTTTTGCTCTTTTCAGAGTCTAGCTTTGTTAGAAGTGGTACAGATGTACTTGGGAGATTGGATAGCAATCTAGAAAGTCAAAGTGTATTCAGCAATTTCTTAATTATACAAATGATCTAGTCTTTGCATGTGGTAGCTAGCAGGTTGTGGGTTGGTTTTTCTTGTGGGTTTGTGTGTGTGTGTGTAGTTGTTTTTTTGTGGGCTTTTCTGTTTTGCGTGGATTTTTTTTTGGTTGTTGTTTTCTTTTTAATTATTTCCTATAAGGCATTCAGGTTTTACATTTTACTTTGATATTTTGGTGTATGATATGACCTCATGTTAGTTTTTTTCTCTCTTCAGCTATTTGTAGTTCAGGAATTAATTTTACAGGCAAGGACTTGTCTGTATGATTGTGCATCAAGTAAATTTTCATATTCTTGGTTTCAAAGTTGATTCCCATCAGTAGTAGATTATTGTTGTTTAGGAGCTCTTCTGTTTGATTTTTATTTTTGTTGGTGTGGTTTCTTGGGATTTCCTTCCAGATTGTCTTGAGATATGACCTAATCAATAATTATCTTTGTCTTAGGTTCGGGGCAGGAAATCGGTACTAGTTTTGGACATGGACATGTGGTGTCAAGGTTTTGCACTCTGTCATTCTGATACATTTAACTATGCACTGGATTACAAGTTCTTGGTGTGTTGCTGTGATCATGTTTTTTGCTTTGCATAGCAAGGTATTTATTTAGCTTTTAGTCTTCTATAGCTACTAAATTAATGTTCTTGTGGATTTCTCCTTGATGTGAACCACACCTTCTCATAGTTGAATTGTGTACTGAGCACAGATTTTCAAGTTCATTGGTAAGATTTATATCCACATTATTGCTTCCCTGGTGTCTAAAATTGTGAATTAATGGTAACATTGAGAACAAATGTATTTCTCAGTATTTTTTTTTTTTAATGTGATTTTAATTGAACCATGAGGTGTTACACACCAACACAGAAAGAGCTGAAAATACACATTTCTCATTTTAGTAGGAAGAGGATTCCATGTGGTATATGTTAACTCTTTCAACTTCTAGTTAGAAGCCAACTTTTCTATGTGTTTTTGGAAAGAAATAGCATGCTGTTAGTGAATTGCTCAAAGCAAAAATAAAAAAGATTTCAATTCTCCTGACCTTCACATTTGTTCAGTGAATGCACAATGAGGAATATTTTAAAGGAAGGCTGTTTCCAGTACTTTGTTCTTCTGGAGACAGAAGCTTTCCTTGTCCAGGGAGTGCCAGTCTGGCAAATAATGCAAGTTTTTTCAAGATAAAAGGTACGTGTAATGCGAAGTTATACCGTAATAGCTAGTACATACAGATTACTAGTGCACAGAAGTATGCCAACCGTGGTGATGTTAGCATGACATGCCGCACATCTTCATGCAAATAGGAACATTTATTGTTCTGCATGCTTCTCTTGGGAGGGACAGAGGAATTTGGCAATGTGTAGCCATTTCTTTACACAGTGGATTGCTGATAACTTTCACTGTAGAAAAAGCTGTCTTGGCTTGTAAGAAACTATAGATGGTTTGTTTGTTAAGCCATAAAACTCAGTCATCTTGAGTCCTTGTCTTGGAAGCAAATGCCTACTCAGGATGATAAAAAAGAGAAACTACTCTTATGATATATACAACTTCACTTTAAACATGGGCACGCAGTTGAAATTCTGCATGATTAAAAGTACCCTTTCTGGCGTTTTAGAGCAGAAGAATCATCGTAATTCTACAGTATGCATGAAGTACTTGAAAAATATTCCTATTGTCTTCCTCCCACCCCATCTCAGCAAGAACTTGTGTATGCACAGAAGCATTTCAAAATACCAATTATTTAGGTGTTTGGAATTGAACAGAACATTTACGTTGTAATTTTCCGTTAAAAGAAAACAGACATGTAAAGTGGATTATTCATCTTACTCATGCTGGAAAAAATGGCTGAATACTTGCTTAATTATGTATTACTGTCCATGATAAAGGCAGGGACAAGCTGAGACTTCAGAGTTGTGCAGATCTGTGTACTCTTACTGCTAACAAATACCCTGCAACTGACTTTGATCTGGAGCCCAAGATGGGGCCCATCTTTTCAGCATCTTAAGTGCTATGACTTCAGATGGATTCTGTACCTGAACCTGAGCAGTTTTTGAGCCTTGAGTAGTCTTGTTGCCACTCCTCTCCTGCTTTCTTGCTCATCATGTTTAGTGAATAACTACATTGGGACAGTCCTGTCTCCTTTTCATGGAAATTAAACAAATTTCTAGTTAAGCCTTTATCATTATGTAATTCTTCATACCAGAAAAGATAAAGGGTCCTGTGGGAAGAAATACAATTGATACGCTGTGAATCTTGTCTACATGTAAAGCAGTGAACTTTGCACTTCCTTTCTTATCTTGTATTTCCCATTCTTAACATTTCCATGACCAAAATGATTTGTCATCTTTTGCACTCACTTATCCTACATTTCTGTGTATTCTTTGAGCAGGCTTATTAACTTCTTTTGTTTAATAGCAGTTATTGTTAACCAGTTTTTACCCTTCTGAGAAAACTGTGATATTGCGTGGGGCTGTTTCCACTGTTACCATCTGTTTGAAAGAACTGTAGTTCTTTCGGCTCTCCATTTCTCTCTGTTTTTAAGAAGAATTATCTTCTGCTCTGCTGCTGGGCATATTCAGTTGCTTTGTGATGTCTGTTACAGATCCAGGCATCTTCCTTGTTCTTCCATTCAAACTGCGCAGTACTTGGAAACATGCAATAAAATACTTAGAAAATACTAGCTCAGTGCTCAGAACAGAAGATTAAATTGAATTATCTATTGTTTGGTCCTTAGTAGGGGGATGCAATACTAATACTTGAGATGCAGTGACTGAAGATTTCTGAGGAAGAAGATATATTTAGAAAAGAAAGGGCAATTCTGAACACAGGAATGTATTAGAAAAATAAAGTTACCGCTACAAAGACCATAGCTTATCAGTGGGGAGAAGAAAAAGAAAGGATACCCATATCTCCACGTTTTTTATCCATTTTGGCCTTTGGAAGAATTATGTTAATGTAACGACAGCATCAAAAACATGAGCTATGGATGTGTTTAAAACAGAAGAAGTGAAAAAGGAGATCACCAGTGTAACAAAAAGCAGCCTTTTACAGTAGTATTTTCATTATTATTTAAAGCAAACAAAGAATCCCCCTTGGCACTTGAAACTTTTATTACCTGCTATTTGTGCCCTAGTCTTTGAGTAGAGCTGACTATCAGCATTACCATGAACATGAAGTAATAATTTTGTGTGCTTTCCCCAAAGAAGAGTTTTCATTCAGTGCTGGGATTCACTTCTCAAACCTCAGTTTCATATACTTGAAATTGTGCACTGAATACAGATAAAAGGTGTTACAGAAGTGCCAAAACTACCTGGGAAACTGAGCCTTACAGCTTTTCCAAAACACTTACTCAAAAAAACATAATTATGGGAAGATGGTATCAGCTTCCTGATGAAATGTGCTCACAACCACTCTGCATGTTTCTATTTTCTGTTTAAAGCACCAGGTACCACCTGGAAAGAGAGGCATGTGACCATAGCTACTGCTGGTGTTAAAGATGAGGTGCAGAAATGGAGCAAAAATTGAGTTTTGGCTGGTGGTACTGCAAGGCAACAGGTGTAAGCCTAGTGGAAGAACGCTGGAAGAGTAGTAGCACCTGGTGGGGGATTGTTGCTGCAGGACTTGTGGGCTGAGACTTGGAATTGCTGGCTAGAAACCAGGGCCTGAAAGATCTTTTGATTATCCAGGTGGACAGATAGCAGTATGACCTTAGTGCACAGAGTTAAGGGTAGAATTTAATGTGTTTCCCTACTGCAAGAATGCTTCAAGTGAGGCAAGCTGAAACTACCTATTGTGAATCCTTGTCTCCCTCTGAGGTTTCATGTGCACGCATGACTTGGCGCTGTAGCTCTGATTATCATGAGAAAAAGATTGACAGATCAAATAAAAAATACTGGTTTTCTTGCGCTGTTGACACTGTAACTGGCTGATTATTATATTTTTGGTTTTGCCTTGTCTCTTCTCTCCCTTCCCCGAAAGAGCCTACTCCTTTCACGTTACTGCAGACGGTCAGATGCAGCCAGTTCCTTTCCCTCCTGATGCCCTCATTGGTCCAGGAATCCCTCGCCATGCTCGTCAGATCAACACTCTGAACCATGGGGAAGTTGTGTGTGCAGTTACCATCAGCAACCCCACGAGACACGTATATACAGGTGGGAAAGGGTGCGTCAAAGTCTGGGACATCAGCCAGCCTGGCAACAAGAGCCCTGTCTCCCAGCTGGACTGCCTGGTAGGTCAACAGGAACTTGTGCACAAGGGTACCTTCTCCTTGGAGACTCAATAAGGAAATAGCTGTCCTTGTCTGGATTCTGTTCATATTACAAGGAAACAGCAGGCAGTTATGTTTCCTGATTTATATATTTAGCTGTCTTTTTTTAACACATAACAGGTGAAATTACAGAGAAGAGTGCTGGTTTGTTTAGGGATAAATATCATCACAAGGTGTCGTGTAACAGATTAGATAACATTTCTGAGGAGAGAGTATACCTGATTATTTTTTTTAATTCTTTTTTCCCCTTCTAGTCATGCTAGAAAGGTAGCCAGGCTTATGCAGGGATGCAGAGAACCTTCCTAGGTGTTTCACACACACCAGAAGTGACAACTTCTATTTTTTTTGTAAAAGAATAGCAACCACATAATGAAATAATGTGACAGAGTAGCAAGGTCACTGTAAATCTCTCTATGCTTTTGTTGGTGATCCACAAGTTACACATTTTTGTTGGTTATTTTCACATATGCAGGATATAAAAGGGACTGAGTCCATCAGTATAGGTGGCAGAAAAGCTAATTCAAAAAAATGAATGGCTTAATTAAAAATGCTTCTCATGTTAGAAGCAGCGTAAACATTTGTGAAATGTTAAGAAGACTGAGAAGACTTAGTGTCACAAAGCACAGTAATATATATATCCTGAATGAAAGTAATTCTGTATTTGATACTGATAGATATTGATCAAATTAAATGTGGTGTGGTTTTTGTTTTGGTTTAGTTTGGGTTTTTTAGCTTTTACCCTTTATTTACTGCTACCCTTGTGTTAGTTGTCTAGTAGTAAAAGTAAGGTTGAATGTGTATTCTGTTCTGCCGCAGTAATGAGTCTGGATGCACAGTCCTAGCTGCCTTCATTTTAGTTATGGAGCAGTAATGGCTGACAAGACTAAGCCAACATTTCCACTGCGCTGCTTACTGCCCCTTTGTTGTGAATAAAAAAGAGAATAGTAGTAAGAATGTTCTTGACTGCTTCTTGCAGTGGCTTTTTGTATGTTTTGAGTTACAGATCTTAACCCTCCATTTCCTAAAGAACTGTTGGTTAATTCAGCAACTGTTCCGGAGAAATGGACATCCAATACACTTAAGAAGTCAAGCTTGTAATAAGTGAAGGTTGAAATGTTTTCCAGTTCTAAATCCCTTGTAGTACCTCTCAGTCAGCAATAGTATTGCAAATGTGAAATTAATGATATAAGTATGATAAGAGTCATGCTGAACAAAGACTGACATAAATTGAGGAGCACTAGGGGATTACTTCATATTTTAACTTTACAACAGTGAATGCAAAATAGTATTTGAAAGAAAACTCCAAAACCTGAAGGGCATAAGACTTGAAACACGTTTTCACATAGAGTTGCCTAAATGCCAAATGAAAGGTCATTTGCTTTACTGTTTCTGTTGTTGGTGACTTTCAATGGTGGAGTGCACTTGCAGAAACACAAGCTTACTTTGGCCCTCTTTTTGTGTGATGAGATGGTAGACTCACCATTTGTCAGATTTAAAACAGAGTAGGCTGTGGCAACAGAAGTCTGCAGTTTTGTTTCTGCAGCTGCAGTCCTAATTAGTGATGAGAAGTAGGTGTCTGAAGCCTTTTAGAATCTGCTGGTTCCTCTTCAGTACTCTAGTAATGGGAAAAGATTGCATACTGTTTAAAACTTGGATGCAGTCAGAATCATATTAGTGGTCATTATTGGCAGGGTATGGATTAACATAACCAAGGTGATTTGTGTTGTCCAGAACAGAGATAACTACATCCGTTCTTGTAAATTGCTGCCTGATGGATGCACACTAATAGTTGGTGGAGAAGCCAGCACATTATCCATATGGGACCTGGCAGCACCAACTCCTCGTATAAAAGCAGAGCTGACATCCTCAGCCCCTGCCTGCTACGCTCTGGCTATCAGCCCTGATTCCAAGGTGTGCTTTTCATGCTGCAGTGATGGGAACATCGCAGTGTGGGATCTGCACAATCAGACGTTGGTCAGGTGAGTCGTTACTTGTTTACAGAAAACTTTAATAGAAGTTACTCTTTAGACAGCTACATAAATATTTATCTTCCTGAATAATGGTTCATGACAGCAAAGTAAATAGTATTTCTTATATAAAGACTATGGTTTGTCACCTGAGTTGAGCAGAAACTAGTTTTGGTAGTCTCAACCTAGTCTTGGAAGACGCGCTTCAGGGCCTGCCTAAAGGACTGGTCCATAACATGCTGCAGTCATAAGGGCCTACCTAAAGGGTTCGTCCATAACACGCTGAAAGTTCCTGTTGGTTTTGGTTAGTTGGGATTTGTCTGCGAGTTTCAGCAATCAGCGTTTCTGCTGGTTTGTGGTTGGTGTACATTGAACGTAAGTTAGGGAACTTTTTGAAGTTTGTTCTTTTCTTTTGTCTTAAGCTTTGTTAAGTAATAAAGAGAATTCTCAGTTCATATTTAGTGATGATAAGTATTAAAATTAAATTTACAAAAGCAGTTGAAAGTGTCAATTCTTCAGGAAAGCATTAAAGACTGATACTAGGTCACTCATGAAAAAAGGTATTTGAGTTTTTTGGGGGAATTTGATCTCTCAAAGTTTTGGAATGGGTTGCAAAGAGAATAAATGGATTGCCATGTAAGTTACTTTTGAAATCTTTTGTTAGACCTTTGATTAATAAATATATTAGTAGAAGAGTAACATTTTTGGCAGGTCAGTATCCAGCATTAGTAGTCTGACAGAGAAAGAAAGATATAGGGCCATGTGTGAAATGGCTTTTGGCTACTAGCTGTGTAGTTCTCTACAAGGTAAATTTTGATTTATGCTTACCAAAGTAGTAGTGTACAATATTTTGAGAAGAGAGAGCCTGAATTACTAAAAGTCATGATAATTTAAAAGTTCCAAATGCAATTAGTGAAGAATTTGCTTAGTCTGCTGTGTTTCAATTAAATTTCCTGTATATCAATAATTAGCCTAAATTTATATTCAAAGTTATATTAATGTACCTGCAAATTTTACTTTCTGTTGATCAAAGAGTGTATTAGTTATGTACAATATTCATTTTGCCCTATCCGTGCTTGGTCTCTGTAAAGGTGCACTCACTCAATCTGTGACTGTCTTGCCTTTTAAATGCTTGCTGTAGGTGTTCCCACCACTTGCTGGCTGATCTTGCTAATTGATAACATGGAATTTTGAGACCAGAGCTACAAAACAGAAAGTGTGGCATGACCTTTCTGTGGTAGCTCTTGGTAATTCCTACCCTTCATTCCCAAGCTAGCTGTCTTTTCCCCCATGCCTTCCACCTTTCACATTGAGGCATAGGACTCTTCCTAATGCTAATAGCTGATGAAAAATGCAGGAGCCTCGGAAGGCTTTTGCCAAAGGATTAAGGAAGACTTGAGATGACCTTCACGTTGCTGAAAGCTAAGAATTACTGATAAGGTTTTAAAACAAACTACACCTTTAGATGTTTGTCATCTGCCACAGAGAATGCAACTTTGCTGACTCAGCAATGCTTGTCTTTAACTATCTGGATCCCTTTCTATTAATATCTCTGCTTATTATTTATCATCTTGACTTGCAGCCAAAGAAAAATACAGAAGCTGTTTTCTGAAACTGGAGGAGTTTTGTTCTCTCAGCACTTGTTTTAATCTGAGTTGTCCTTAACGCTTTTAAGTATAGTTACTGTACTTTACTGTTCTCACAAGTTTTGGGGTTTTTTTGCTTTCAAAACCTGATAGGAAGTACTTGACTTTGTTCAGCTAGCCATGATGCAATTCATTTCTCCTAACACCTGGAAAATGTTTTTGTAATACTGTTGTATTTCATGCCTAGTAAGGAGGGAGGGGTTGATTTTTGCCCATCAGCAGACACAGAGAGTCCAAAACTAACACCACAACAGTGTTTACCTTGAGCTCTGGCAGGAAATCATTATTCAATCTGGTTTGTTTTATCAGGCAATTCCAGGGCCACACAGATGGAGCCAGCTGTATTGACATTTCTAATGATGGTACCAAGCTCTGGACAGGAGGTTTGGATAACACTGTCAGATCCTGGGACTTGAGAGAAGGGAGACAGCTACAACAGCATGACTTCACATCACAGGTATAACTGGATTTTCCTACAGTGTGGGGAAGGGTGGCGAAAGGAAGAGGGAGCGGTGGGAGGGAAACATTTAGGATGAAAGCTGAGATTGAGCCCAGTGCAGCTGGCAAATTGTTCTTTCTCATCCTTTTGGCTGCTCACAACACAATATTTTGGAGCTTTCGTATGCTGAGCTTCCAGAACAAAGTGATTCCCTATTTTTTCCCTATTTATTCTAAATTAATGTAAGATCAGGATTATTTATAGTCACTTGAATTTTGAACAGCAGTCTTGCTATTGAACTATGTGAATTTATTTGGCTCTTCTCTCTCCCTCTCCCAATCAATTTAATCACTGTAGAGAAAAAAAATGTATTTGTAAGAAAAAAATAGGAAGTGTAAATATCATTTAATTTTCAGATATTTTCCCTTGGTTATTGTCCTACTGGTGAATGGCTAGCTGTGGGAATGGAGAGCAGCAATGTAGAAGTGCTACATGTAAACAAACCAGACAAATATCAACTGCACCTTCATGAGAGTTGTGTATTGTCACTCAAGTTTGCTTACTGTGGTAAGTTGCACTGAACACAAAACTGGAGGTCAGGGCTCTAGTTCATGTTTCACTGATTAGTTAATACATCGTCATACCTCATTTGATAATCATAGAATAGTTTGGGTTGAAAGGGATCTTCAAAGATGTTCTAGTCCAGCCCCCCTGCAATGAACAGAGACATCTTCAACTAGATCAGGTTGCTCAGAACAACATCCAGCTTGGCTTTGAATGTCTCCAGGGATGAAGCATCCACCATGTCTCTGGGCAACGTGTTCCAATATATGTACTACAAACTGATTAGAGTCTCCAAAGTAAAAATGTAAGTGAAGCCTTTATGTTCTTCAGCACAGGCAGGCTAAAAATTAACAGAGCACAGAGTGGTGTCATAACGGCAAACCGCTGGGGAGGAGTCAGTGCTATGTGCCTTGAGGTGCACAAGTGGCCAGGCCGCTCTTCATAGGGATTTTATCTCAGTTTCTTAAGTTATGAATAAATATCTCTGCTTTATGAATTCAAAGGTACTTACCTACAAACAACCTTCCATTTATCTAAAAGCTGCTGGGATGTTTTATTTGTGTGTAAAAAAACATTTCAACTTAAAGAATCTAGGGATTTCCTCATATATTAACATGCTACAAAAGCATGAGTGTCCACATTGATTGTAAGCAAAAGTATCTGATTAGTGGTGGGAACTTTTACAGCAGTAATTAGATAAAAGATTTCATAGATGTGAGTTGAAAACCCACAGTGTCAGATGTGTGTTTCATGTGTTTTTCATAGCCTTTCTGTTTTATATTATAGGTAAATGGTTTGTCAGTACTGGGAAAGATAACCTTCTTAATGCATGGAGAACACCTTATGGAGCCAGTATCTTTCAGGTGAGGATGATGAATGGTTTTAAAAACAACTAGAACACCCCGAGTCTCAAGAGTGGACTCAGATATCTTCACCTATGTCTCTACCCAAACTGGGATGCTGAGATAAGGGTAACAGACTTTTTTTTAAATTATGTAATATATTTCTATTTTTCTTCTAGTCCAAAGAATCTTCGTCAGTGCTTAGCTGTGACATCTCTGTGGATGATAAGTACATAGTCACTGGCTCTGGAGACAAAAAGGCTACAGTCTATGAAGTTATCTACTGAAAAATATGATGGGGATATAACTTTTAGAAGTTGAACTGGGCCAAAATTGTTCTTAATGGTAGAAGTAGAAAGGTTTTGCCTTTTAAAAAGGAACAAAAGTATTGAGGTTCCAGACCTTGCCATGAACCTACTCCGATTTTTCAAAATAGAAGGCAACATCCAGCAACTAAATATTTGCTACGTGGACCAAATGGAGCACAGAGGCAAGATGGACAGATGTAGCCTAGGTTTTTGACATAGTTTTTAAAAGCCGAGTCTACTGAAGAATGTTGGAGCCTTTTATTTTTTTTTTGTTTGTGACCTCATGCAAGTTGTTCTCATTGCCTGATTATGGGGGATAAATACTTTTCTGTTCCTTACAGTTCAAGTTGCATTCTGTCCTGTGTAGAGCAGTGGTGTCTCAGATGAACTTGTTTCCTGGTTTTGCATCTTGTGATATGTTTTTGTATTTTTGTTGAAGGTCAAGCATTTGTATAAACTGTAAATATCTTTAGTTTATTACAGTAAAGGCTTTAGTACCAACAACTAGTCTTCCCCTCCCCGTCCTCTCCCTGCCTGCCCTGCTTATTTAAAATTTAAAACCTTTTGGGGATATAAGTACCTTTTTAGAAGCAAAAGCAAACACTATGTATAGTTTGAAAATGGTGTCTTATTCTTTATAACTCTTCCTAGATTCCTTTATCATACTTCAAAGTAGTTGTTTTGACATATTAGGGTATCAAATCCAGTAGAATACTGTATTGTGCTACAGAAAACTTAAAAGGCAATTTTGTACTAATTATAGTGTAAATATAAAAATTGAACATTTCATAAAGTTGTGCAGTTTAACTTTATTCTGATGTCCCATGGATATGTTCTTTGGCAGATACACTAATATGTGCCTGATCATAGTTCATTTGGTCATTTCTCTGGAAGAGGAGGTGACTTCCCTCACCTTTCTCCCTCAGCTGAACAGAATTCATGCACGAGCCACATTTCAACTAAGTACATCAGAGCCTTTATTCATTAACTGAGGATGTCTGTGATTAAACAAAGCTAGATAAGTTGCACCCTTCATATTTTACAGAGAAGTGGTAGCTAAGGACCATTTCTCTTTTTAATATCTTGTCTATGCTTAAATATTCAGGTAAATTTAATCAAATTACCAAAAGTGTGAGCTTTACGGGGATCACTTAAAACAATGTTAAATACTTGCAGGGCTGCAAGTGAAGTGGATTAACCTAAACTAAGTTAAACTCACTTCTTTATTTCTTGTGAAAATATTGACAAAGGAATATTTTGATTTTTAACTAATCCACTGCACATATTAATTAGAATTAATTTTCCTGAGTGTCCCATGTTATGCAGGCCTACAAGCTCTATGTATTTGCACTGAACGATCTTTAAGTCCTTTCCACTGTTCAGTGTAATGTTGGTGAAGAGCCATGCTAAGCAGCCAGTTACCAAAGCTATGCATCTTCAAGTTGTTGTGGTGTACTTGAGAAATGAATGAGGAGAGAATGTGTACATTTTATTCTAACCATGTTTTTTCAGGTTAATGGGTTCTACCACTGTTTGCCAGACAAACCTAACTATTGCACCAGTGAGGGCCATACATTTCCTACATTATGTAATTTAATTAGAATTTCTGTTGCTGAATGAGAGTACAGATGAACAAAAGGATATCTTTGAACAAATAATTCAGATTACACAGACTGGCAGACAAGTTAAGACTCGTCTGTGAAGATCTGCTTTCTCATTTTGCTAGAATATGACAATGACCTATACCCCTGCTCTTTAAAGACCTGTAACTAGGAAGAAACAAGTTTGACTGACAGATGCATTGACTGGATAGGAAGTTTCTCATCTGGGTGCAAATTTTCCCTCTACTTCCTGTCTGAAAAGACATCAGTTTTATTCTCAATTTTCATGACCATTCTGCTGAAACCAGTTTTATAACATCTAGAATTGTAATAGCCTTAATACATTAACCTTGCATTTGGAATGTAAAATGTTAACCATTCAGGATAATCTGGTCTCCTAGACATTTAAGATTAGTGTTCTATCCGTATATATCTGTACCTTTGTCTATTGTGTTGTGAATATGAAATCTGTATGAAAATGACAGACCAGCTTAGGTGGTGGTCATGTTTCTTTCACACATACTGAGACAAAAAGCAGAATCATAAGGCTTTTCAAAAAATAATTGTATTTGCTACATTGAAATAGAGTGAAGTACTATGCCATTTTAAAAAGAGAAAGTTTAAAAAGAGAGTAAGTGCTAGGTTTTTACACTGACCATGTTTTCATATTGAAGTTTTTCTGAATGTCTGACTCTGCCAGTGATCATTGACTTTGTTTAGCAGCACTGGCAAATTTGGAACATTTGGATTTCTGCCAAACTGCTATCACCTTGGCTTTTACTTCATAGATGTTGTTTTGCCTTTCTTTAAAGTTGGTATCACAGGAACCAAGAATGCAAGTATTCTAACACATTTGTGTAACCTTTAAAAAAATTATTCACATGTATATAATGGTTCTGCTATAAGTCGTAACATAGTGATTGTTAGGAAGGCCATGTTCTTTGCAATCAGGAGGTTCAAAATCATAGTGTCAGGAATATAATTAAATACCTTGTCTTTTCTTCTTAGCTTCCAGAATGCACAATGAGTCAGAGCAGTTATGGAATTGGACATTATTTATATGTGTGAATGAATTTAATCATATTTGTACCATATATTTCTTCGTTGTAATTAAGAAATTCCTTTTTTCCCCAATCAGATCTGCTTTAAGCCTTGGGTCTGCAAACTTGGGGATGCAGCCTACAATAGTCCTCTCCATATGTTGTTTCAGGTTTCATTTGTAGTTTATGAAATTTTTTTCTTTCGTCAAACAGTAAAGCCTATTCCACCAGCAGATGTAATTTTTAATGAAAAGATACATTTGGTGAAATTTTGGCATGTTGGTCTATGCTATTACATACAAGATTTAAGACTAGTAGAGCTTAAAAATTCCGTAAGTTCTTGTAACCCTGTGTAAAGTAGTGGGTGAAAATAATTGCATATTGAATGAAGAAGCAGACCAACCCAGACCAGCATTAACAGAAAAGGCACTGGGAAAAGCACATGGAAAAAAGAGGTACAGCAGTAACTATGGTACAGGTAATTAATTTGTGTGTGTGTGTGAATTTAATTACAATCCTGAAAGATTCCTTTGATTAGCCCCTTCCTGGGACTGTATTTGTTTGCTGGGTGGCCCTCAGTATTCAGAGATATTTGAATGCAGATCTGGCAAACACTAGTGCCAGCTAGAAGCAGGAAGTCCTTACAAATGACATACTGGATGTCAGTGCAAACAATAACTGATGAAGAGGAGATTTGTGGTAATACTGATTCAGCTGAACAAAATCCGTTGCCAGCTCTAATATATATATTTTGTTTATGTGCACCAGGCATAACCTTTTATAAATCAGTTGTGCAGAAAATCATAATACCATTCCACACAATGCATTTGTCTGTGTCAGAGTACTTCTTTGGTTATAGTTCCAAGCAAAGATAGTTCCCCAGATCAACCCACAAGCCTTGAGAGAATTTTTATCCATATTAATTTTTTTAAAGTTGTTTGGCATTTCAAAAGCTTTTGTTCCTTAAAAGGGAGGAGGGAGCATCAAACAAATATGAAGTGTATAGACTGTTAGTGTTATTTTCTAATACAAACATCAAAACAGAATCTATGATCTGGTCACATGCATACTTTTGTGTAGAAACAATTGACCATAATTTTTCTGTCACATTTTTCCATTGGTAATGCAGGTCGAATTTTCAGAAGTGTCTAAGTTACTCAAGCAACTTAAACCCAGATTGAGAAACTGTTTTCTTTTTAGTGGCTTTTTGTTTGGTTGGTTAGTTCATTTTGGTTTAGGGGTTTTTGTGGAAAGGCTGCTGCACTTGTGAGCATGCAGGATCATGTAATCTAGTTAGAGTAGTCCTTCATATTTTCTATTTTACTGGTGCAATTTTGAGTTGATGGGGAACTTCAACCATTCTAGCAACTAAGGTGGGTAGAATTTAATGTTTTCAAGCTAAAGAAGAGGAGTGAATTCAGATTTAACATTACTGATAAATTGTTTAGCCCTTAAGCCACTTCACTGGAGAAGCCGTGCTGGCTCCAACTGTGCTGTCTCTTCAAAGGATTTTCTTTGTTGGTTTTTTTTTTTTCTTACCGCAAGTGTATAGAAAAAATGTGAGAATGTAGGTCTGTTCAAGACTTGACTTACAGTGTCCTGCCAGAGAGAGGTCTTTTACTACAGAATGGGAAAAATGAAGCAGCTCAGAGCAGGACCCAGTGAACACCAGAGAAATGGTTCATGGCATGGGATACATGTGGGGACAAGGGAGGATGGGAACATACATACACATACATTTTAGGTTTCATCTAATATCTAAACTGCAAAATTCACCTAGAATGAGATCCCAGTATGATGACACGTTCCAGTATGATGACATATTTCTCCATAAATTGTTCAGATGTTTCTGCATAGTAATTCAGGGACACCTGAGATGTGTATTGGAAGTGGAAGCGGGCATTTCTTTGTCATCCATAAGCAGTCATCTAATCCCAAGAGGAAAGAGAGTTAAATCACAGCCAGTTTTCAGTATTTCCCATTACCTAGTATTTTTGTAGCTCAAGATCAGCTTTCCAGCAATTGATAATCCCATTTTCAGCAACATGCTCCCAGATGTCTGATTGCAGCTTAAGTGCTTAGTGCAGCATGGTAGATTTTGCTAGGGAAAAACAGACATGTAGAAACTGAGTGCTTTAAAAGTTTGCCCTGTGAGACTACTTTACTGACATTTCTGAGAAGTTTACTCAGAATTCCTATTCAACTGTATAGGAGAGCTTGTTCACTCAACATTTTCTAAACCAGCAAAACCTGTGCTTTGAACACAGTTTAAGCACATGGGTGTGGTTTGGTTTGCATTTTTTTAGCCTTTTTTTGGGGGGGGTGGGGGATAGATTTATTTAATTTTTTTGTTCATACATAACTTAAAAACATCTGTGAATTGAATACACCAAGAAAACACCAAGGGAAAAAAATGATTGCCTTCAGCAGGTAGAATGCTCTTAAACATGCTATATATCAAAATATCCTATTGCTTCTATGATATATTAATTCTTGAGAGCACTGGATTTGTGTTTCCTTGGAGCTAAGAAATTGGTGGTGCGGGGCCCGATGTTAGTTATTATTTACAAATCTGAGCAAAGTTTTGGGTTTGGGGGGTTTTGGGGGTTTTTGGTTGGTTTTTTTTTCATATTGCTTGTTGCTAGGTCCCACAGTTCAATCAAAGCTGAATGACAGGCTGTGCCCTTTTTGGCTCATGCATTAGTAAGAATTTAGAAAAGAATTGCTAACAAGTCTATTGGTGATTGAATTTTTTATTGGTGATCTGCATTGATATCAGCCAGCCTCTGTTGTAATAATTTTCTTTTCTAAAGCAAACATCCAAATATAAGATAGCATCATTGTTTCATACTCATACTTTAATTGTATGTGGAATTGCAGTCAGTGTAGTTGACTCTCCATAGAAAAATTCTGTGGTGGTAGAAAAATTCTTCTAAAGTAAAACTTAAATTTTGAGACCTTTCCTCCTAAAATTATTATGTTGACTCATAGAAGAAATGCTGCAAAGCGCACTAGACAGTTGCTTTTGCATAGAGCTTGGCAAGGATTGCTTTTGCAATGTTCACAGTACAAAGGTGTAGTACCTCTTGAACTACATTTCCATTTCTGTTTTCTGCCAAAAATGAATTAGAGGTGAAGATAAGACATAGTTTGGAGATTAAGTAATCAAACACACTGTTATCGTTATCCCTTTTGTATACTCTGGCATTAGCATAGAAAATTGAGATGGTGTCTTGTAACTGCAAATAGTAAATGCTGATTTTCCTTCAAGGACTGATTTTAATGGCAGCTTAAAAAAGTTAACAAGCAGAAAGAAGGGTCATAAATGAAAGTTAATCCATAGCATTGGGAAACTTAGAAATCACTTGTTAATTTCCTGGTAGTGAGCCTAATTTGTTCAAAATAAAATCCATCTGTTTCACATCACAGTCTCTGTACCACTTCCTTACAACAATCCACAGTGGATTACCCCATTGCTTCAAAAATTGGCTGCAATTATGATAAACTAATAACGCTTATTTTGTGCTTTGCTATAGCAAGATGTTTTGGAGAGAAACAAAGCTTCGCTTTATTCTTAAAAGATTATCAGCTATTGTTTGAGGTGGGTTTTTCTTGCAGTTTAACCTGAGTATTTTCTTAATTAGATTTCAAGTAAATAGACAATCTGATGGTTTTGAAAATTCAGAGTATTTTTGATTGCCAATGAATCATCCAAACACTGCTGTTAAGTATGTAAATGTCCTGAATGTCAGTTTGGTATTTGCTTAGCATGCCATGCATGCAGCAAAACTTTGGACTGATTCAAATTTTGTGGCCACATTAAATTTAGTTCCTGGAATAAGTTTCCTTTCCATACAGGGACCAGTTTACTACTGTGCTCCCCTGTGTTTCCTCCTGAGTATGTATTAGTCCTCTAGAGATGTTTTAATGCAGTATACATGCATTCTACTTCACCTTTTTTTGATTGTTAATTATGTGAGATGTGTATTTCTGACAGCAGTTGAGTGAATATTTGCTAATCTATGATATCTTCGAATTTTTGAATGTGTACTTCAAGAATTTGATAGAATTCTATAGAGAAATCATTAGTTGTTACTTGTTAAATGTGAGATTCTAAAGTCCTGATACTCTTTCGTGTTTTTATCAGTGAATCTCTTTAAGGAAGTACTTCTTGGTTTTGAACGGGTTTCATAGTTTTTTTGTTTATGTAGACATTCTTCTTTGTTGAGTGCAAGTTATTGATCTGGTACTCTATTTATAATTCTTTGTGGTTCTTCAGTACTTTATCTACCTGTAACTTACTAAAAACCACAAATATGAAATGGGGATATTAATGATAAGTGGTTTAAATGTGAGAGCTTCAAAATGCATGTTAGAATATTTCAACACTTTGTTCATTGTAATTTTACATTTTTTCATTACTTAAGTAATTAAAAAAAATCCCTAGGGTTGAATTCTAGTAAAATTTTATATATCTCAGTACTAATTTTGTCTCCCAGTGGACAGTAATAATTAAGATGGGATTGTTTTTACTCTACGTAATTTATTCTTACTGGGGGTGGGGAGGAAAGGAAAATATTAACCTTGCAAATTTTTCTAATTATAATGATTTCATTAATATTGGTGATTGTTTTTAATAATCTCCATGCTTTCAGAAACTTGTTCTTCTATATGTTGAAGAAAAACATACAGATATACAGGGTTCGGTACCAGAATGTGTTTACAGTATTTATCCCCTGGGTTTGCTGTAA
This sequence comes from Nestor notabilis, assembly GCF_000696875.1. NCBI lineage: Eukaryota > Metazoa > Chordata > Aves > Psittaciformes > Psittacidae > Nestor > Nestor notabilis. Next base: position 76,316 of record NW_009926334.1, read on the forward strand.
TAGTAAGGGGAAGTACAGTGACAGATATAACTTGCAATAGTTGTTACTGTTATGTGCCTGTGAATAATTTTCTTTAATTCATTGACTTTTTTACTTTTTTTTAATATATCTTAGGTGAAGGTTAGCAGCTTTAAATTAGTTTCCTTTGTATTAAAGTGGATACGGTGATACATTCTTACAGCTTTACTAGTTTTACTAACTTTCTTTTTTACTAACTCAAGTAACTTTAAATCTGTAAGGTAGATGGTTTTATGGGCGGTTTTGAACTGATTATGGACTGTTCAGTTTAACTTTTTTAGGTTTCAAGCCCTACTAGAATAGAAGGAGAACTTAATATTTGGCTTTTTTTTTTTATGCTTTCATTTTGTATAGTGTAAGATCAGTGGGACTTTCTTATCACAATAGGTGTGCTCACTGTAGTGACTTTTTAAAATATTGCCATAGTTTGCACTGCATGATTGATTTGAATGTAGCTTAGAAATCAGTCCCTTTCTGTAAGCATCTGCTTTGTACCTTGACAAGTATGAAAGTAGTCTAAAATATCACTGTTTGACAGTGAGACTGTGTATTTCTCTGTTTCTAAGTGTGAATAGCATTTAGCAAGGCTTGTCTAGTTAAAAGGCAGTTAAACTAGTAATCATACATTATCCGTGTTTAACTGTCTTTTGTAGAAAAAGTGCTACAAAGTGATATGTGGTGATAACAAATTCAGAAGGAGAAGAATATGAAATTCAGATAGCAGCTTGAATGATTTGCTGCTAGCATGGGGCCCAATAACACTACAAAGCTATAAACTCTGTCTTCCTAGATTGCCCAGTTAGGTGGCAGAGATGCAATTTGTCTTTTCTGAAGCTGCCTGCTGCTTTCTAGCTCCATCTCCTGTCACAGCCTATTAGCTCCCCAAGAAAATTGGTGGGAAATTGCCTGCAGATTGTAGGAAATTGCATCTCCAGGCCCTGGAAAAAATGTAGGATAGCACAACACTGATCCTCCCAGAGCAGCTATTAATACAGCAAAAGCTGACCTTTGGCATGGTGTGAAACGACTTTGCTATTTGCCGAATAAAGACTGTATTATGTGTGGTTGAAGGAGGGTACAAATTACTATCCTAGCTATGCTTGTAGCCAGCCTGCTCCAGGAAGCTTAAGCCTTAGTCATAGGTTTTGCTGTCCCCATGTCTTTATCGGAAGATGGGAGATGTTAGAGCCTTATCCAGAAATTTCATTGTGCAGATGGTCAGAAGCCACTGTGTCTTTTTTAATGATGTTAGTACGTATGAAATTCAAAGGTTTAGTGAGAAAAATGCAATGTAATTTATGAAGCTAATCTCAAAAAAACAAAAAAAGATTTTGTAATTGTCTCTGCTTGATCTAGCCTTGGTCAGAGTAGGAACATTGGCTATGTCATTCTGTGTGTATATCCAGCATAAACATTTGATTTTGGAGCAGTTATGGTGAAATTGAGCTGATTTATACTGTAACTGTTGAGTGTAAAGGTCATGGGACACACAGTAGTTCTGATAGATTTTAGAATTAAATTCCTTGCCCCTAGGAAACTCACCTCTGTCTTGTTTTGACAAACCCCATGTATCCTTCGTGGTGTGATATACAATGAGTTTCACCCTCTGTCATTTCTACTAGAGCTACCTTTCTGGTCTTGTTCTTTACCTCAGTTTCAATAAAAGTCAACTTTTTCTTGAATCCTGAGATAGGGGATATGTAGAATTAGTTTGCAACATAAAAAATAAATGCCAGCATTTAGTTTGAGCTTGCAATTGTACTGAGTTGGTTCAAAGTCTCTTAAAAAGATGTGTGCGTGAATCAGATTGATGTATTGATCAGAAGTGAGTGGGGAGGGAGGGAGTAGCGGCAGGGAAAAAGCCATTTTGCAATCAAAAGCATTGCTGCTTTCATACTCAGCTGAGAACTGTTGGTAACCGGCAGCTGCCTGGGGATCTCGGTGGAATCAATATGTTAATTTCCTATTGTATTAGTGTCCACTGATGTAAGTGAGCTGACAAGGCTTATTTACACTCATACAACTGATTAGGGAAAATTAGTGGCCTGCCTTATGGAGTTGAGGGCAGAGGTGCTGAGCATAGGGCAGCATGGCAAAACAGGTACTACTCATAGTTCAAAGCACAGCTAAAGGGGATCAAGAGCATTTCATGTTATAGGGCTCTCAGGACCACTGTTTGAACTCTTATTGCATGCACACGTATGTCTATCTGAAATGCTAGTTTGTTGAAGCATTGTCTTTCTAAATTACTTATAGCACCTTTTATGGAAGTTATGCAGTTTAGTGCTGTGTATCTGTTCTTGTAAAACAAAAATACAGGAACTGAAGAGCTATGATGCTTTAGCCTTTATTCTGTATTTACAATAGCTATTCAGCTTCCAAGGTATTACATACCATTTGCATTCTCAAAATAAACCTTGCCATTTAGTAACAATTTTTTTTTTTTTTTTTTTTTTTTTTTGTATAGTGGAATACCTATATTGAAGTGAGGATACACAAAATCTGTCTCTTTTAAAGGACACAGAAAATCTGCCCTGGCTAATCACTGAATTTGCCTTCTCTTGTAACAAACATAAAAAATCATGCGATACAGTACCTAGGAATTAATCTGTCCTTGCTCATGTGATTGTGAACACTGTTACCTGAATGCCTACTCTGAGTTTAATGAGGCCATACCCATTATTCTACATAGGGCAAGGAGGTAACAAATCATTCTTGTATGAAAAGCAGAAGCTTCTTGTCATAAGTTCGAAGTTGCAAGCTCTAGCTTTGCTATGGAAAGAACAAAAATTCAGACTGGGCTGTAAGGGACTTGGACTGCACCAAATGCTGCTCTGGATAATGTGTGTTTTAAGAGAGGGTTGATGGGGAAAAACTGGTTCAGACAAATGAGCTCTCAGCCAACACTTAATGATTGGAGAAGATGTGCAAGTTGTAAGTAGCATCCTTCATCCTGTAACAGCTTATGAGCTCCAGCAAAAGACAGGGCACTAAGCTGTGTTTGCTTTCTTTTTCTGTAATTAGTTCAAAGAGAGTTTGTTGTCAGTCTAAGTTTGGGTCAACCTGAGTTTGGTTAGGCTGTTTTTCATATTGCATCAATACAGCCAAGAACACATCAGAAAAGCAAAATCTGAGTTATTTAATCAGCCTTTTTTTTCTTTATTTAATGAAGCCTTCCTAACACTTCTCACTTGCTGTGCTAGGAAAATGCAGCTTTTTTTGCCTTTGTTCAGATTTCCAACATCCTAAATGTCATAAAATGGTTCCAATTTACTGCAGTATGCTGCTTGAATACCAAATGTTTTGCTGGTGTCATTTTTCCTAGCCTTAGCAAGAAATTTTTAGCTATGAATAGTTCGTTGTACCTGCAGTCATACTCATGGTAATTCATTGAAACAATTCACAATTCTTTTCAAGTTCTCCATCAAAGTTTTTCACTGAGTGTTTATTTTTTTATTAAATAGCTGATCTGAGCATTGCTGGGCTCTACCAAACAATTCTTTCTCCAGCACCGTACCTTTCTGATACTCCATCTGAGAGTAAACCAACCAAGTCTCCACTATTCACCACTATGAGACAAAATCCAATAGTGCTTGGTCCTGTTAGCCAAAAATATGCCAAAGCCTTTCTTTATACCCTCATAAAGATTCAGCCTTCCGCTTATAAAAAGGCACTAAGCAGGCACATAGCATGATCACATCCCTTAAGGCTTATGGTGCCAGGATGGGGTCAGGGACAGGTTGAAATAGGGATGAAGGGGGGAAGATGAAGAGCAAACCCTCCTATTTGACTAGGTTTTTCTCATTAGCTCTTGGCTAAGAGGTGGGAGAGGCTGGTGAAGAGGGTAGCCTCAAGGACAGGGCTGGCAATGGTTTGGGGGGGCCAGGTCATGTTCTGGTGGACCCTCAGTAATGTTGGGGAATTGAGGGAGGAGCAACAGTGTGAAGACAAAGTGGGTGGGGTGTAATATTGCCTCCAGCTTGCCTAGCCAGGCCCCATGCTGCTGGGGATGGGGCCGGGTGCTAGGCAAGGAGCCGAGGGATGGGGAGCTGAGGGAGGGTGACTGGTATTTGGCAGCTGCTGAGAGAAGGGTTGTCAGGGGAAATATAGGGGTAGATGTGGGTGTGGGAAATATGGATCAAAAGATGCAGTATAGATAAAATTATTGTGGATAAGAATGAGCTAAAAAACATATGAATAAATTATTTATGGCCCCATCATTAAATGCTCTTTGGGGTCTGGGCTTGTCATCAAGCAAGTGAAAGGGAAAGTGAAGAAAAAGCCCTGGAAGAAAGGGGTTCTTGGGGTGGCACCAAATGTTTGGCTTGTGGCTGCTTCCACCTATGGGATGTCCACTAAATTAACAGTGAACTTCTCATCTTCCTCGCCTCCCTGCAGCGAGCTGCCTGCAGCAGATTTGAAGCACCTGAGGGGAAGGAATTGCACACCCTGGCTCTGCTGCCTCTCTTCAGCCAGGGCGAAGAATTGCTTTATCTGGGTCTTGTTTACTGGAAAGGAAGGTGACTGTGGATTGGAAAGGAACATTATTTTTCTGCAAGCAGGGAAGACTTTTCCATTTACAGAGGAAATGGAAATACGTTAGAAATAGCACACTCAAGCAGCAACCAAGATGTAACACCAGAAAGGTAAGCAGAGACTTTATACTTGATTGATGAGATCTGGGTGGAATATTACATTTATGTTACTGAACCAAATACAGGAAGGCCAGAACACAGTGTTGGTTGTTCTGAGTTTTTTCTTAGTACCCTCAGGAAAGAAGGCAGTGAAAGAGCAATTATCAAAGCAAATGTTTATCTGCATGTTTGATAAGTTCCTGAGAAATGATCTTATCCAACCAGGCGGTGGCTAACCACTGTGGTTAAAGTGTAATGTACTTTTGGCAGAGACCTCGATGTTCTGGTTTGAGCTAGCTTGCTTGAAATTGTTCTAATGAAAATAAGCTGCATATAGGTACCACCAGAGGTCCTCCTCTCTGTTCACAGGAAAACACCTTGCTTGTAAGGAATTTCACCTTCCTGTTCAGGAACACAGTATCTAGAAAAGACTAAAAATTTCCAGTGGAAATACGTTGATGATTAACTCTTGATAAGTCATGCTGAAGACTTTGGAACCTGGATATAGGACAGGAACGGATAAGGTATTTGCCCAGATGAATCCACTGCCTTTTGTAGCATGGGCGAGTATAATGTGTCATTTTGGAACAAATGTTTGGAACAAATACAGGCCAGTGTCAAAATGCTGAACATTGTATGCCATTTACCTCCAAAAAAGTATAAAATTCTTTGGCAATCCTGCGGAAAATTACTTGCTCTCTAATCTTTGTAAACTGGCAAATAACACAGAAGATTGCAGGTATCATTCAAAATCACTGTTGCTTTTCTAGGGCTGGTACTATAGAAATCTTTAAAAGTGGGTTTTATATTTGTGTGTGTTTTGTTAATCTCATATAGAGTGACAGAATCTTCTGTCATGAACAGAATAACGTTCTGCCATGTTGCTTTGAAATGTTCCGTAATATGTGCTATAGCGAAGTGTCTTCCTCGCTATAGTACTACTTTAAAGTCTGAGGCTTATCATAGCAATTTCTCATGCTTTCATTCAAAGCCTGAAAATATGCCTCAAGCAAGACATTCAATCAAAAGTAAAACATTGCCAGTTATTTGACTGTCTCTTCAGCTCCTTGCGAGGTAACTTGCTGCTATGCCAATGTGAAGAAACTCATGTTACAAAAGCAAAATGGAAAACAGAACTTAAACAATAAGAACAGCTTCAGCTCTGAACAATTGTCTGAATATCCCACAGCAGTCAAGTTTTGCCTGCTAGAAGAACTTTAATTTGATCTTGCTTTCACTGATTTATTTTCTGTTGCAGTTTTGAGCTTTTTAAAGCTAGCATTTCCTTTTTGAATGTCTCTAATCGGAGATGGGGAGGATTTGAAAGACCTGCCTAACATCTCTTCTATTCTTTCTTTTCCCCTTGATCTTTGTTTTGGAATTGAACATAAGCAAATATGTATTTCTTACCCAGTCCTGAGGAACCAGTGTGATGACTGGGTTGGGCTGCTGGACTATTCCGCACAAATTGGTAAAGCCAATTGATCTGTCTAGATTAAACTAGTTAGTATTAAATCCCAGTCTGCTGGGCTTTGGCAGTTTAAGAGGCTACAGTGTTTAGTATCTTCTTGTACTGGAAGAAGAAGCTGTTTTGTTGTTTCTGTTAGCTTTGCAATGAATGTCATGTTGTGCAATCAATATGTGCTTGATTTCCTGCTGTGGATAGAGGGAGGTTGTATCATAACTACCAATTCAGACATCCAGCAGGAAGTCTAATGGGGAAAAAAAAAACAAACCCCACACCAAAACAAAAATCACAAACTAACAATCAACTGGAAAAAAGTCTTCCTCTTAAAGTAGTAGACATACTTGCTCTACCAAGTGAAGCTTGACACATGCACGTCCACCATGGGTCTCCTCAATTACACATCTACACCAGCCTTTGCGAAAATCTAGTTATTTTTCAGCAACTTCTCTTGTATTGTCTCATAAAAATACCCCATATATTTAGTGTAGGTCTCTAGCTTCGTGTCTTCTTGCTTCCTAATCTCTATTCATGACCACTTCAGTAAAAACAAGGAGGAACCATAACCCTTATGCAGATGTTTATCATTAAAGGCTTCTGACCTCCTGCTAGCTCCTCTTCCCACAAAGCCAGTTCTTATCAATGTTACTGATTTAGCCTGGAAAGTCTCAGGCAGTCTGTGCCTGTTATACGATCATTGAATAAAATTTAGATCAGAAGGGATATCTGTATGTCTTGTGCAACATTTGCTCAGATAGGGCCATTTTCAAAGTTAAGCTGGGTTGCTTGGGACCTGTCCAGTTGAATTTTGCATAACTAGGAAAATGGACATATCACAGGTTTTCTGGACAGCATGTTTCAGTGCCTAACCATTCTCATTATGAGGTAGTGGTGGGGAGTTATGTTGTTTTTAGTTTGTTTGGGGGGTTTTATTGTGTTGGTTTAGTTTGGGGTTTTGGTTGGTTGGTTTGTTTGGGTTTTTTAAATGCAGTTGGAACAAGTTTATTGGGGCAGAATGATTTGTGGGCTGTTCCTTCTGACTAGCACTATTTCAGAGCAGAGGTTCTTCATTGTTCCACTTGTAGTCCGTGCTCAATTTTCATTACATATTTCTCTTGTGCTGGAGTGGGACAAGTGGTAACTTGCGTATACTAATGATGGCAAGGTGTATCAGCTGCCGTCATGGGTTGTGGGAGACAAATGGGATGAAGTAGAAGGAAAGAAGATTAGATGGGCATAGGGAAACAGCAGTGCATGGGGAAACTGCAGTTACCACCAACAGTGCAGGTGGTAACTGGCTGGGATGAGAGGAGCTGGAAAAGACAACCTTCCCTGTAAGGGGAAAAAAATAAATGGTAATTTTAACTCCTCCATGGATATGACTCAGTCTTGAGTGGGCTGCAAATCTTGTCATGGTTTCCCCCCCCCCCCCCCTTTCATTCGATGAAGAAGGAATTTATACCTTAAAAATACCATTGTGTTTTCCATCTTGGAGAACTGTTAAAGCTCTTCTGTATATAAATTACTCCCTCCCATGCAGTAGCTGAGATGAGTTCTAAACTGCGAGTGCAGCACTTGCATGCAGCACCGACTTTATGAAGAAGGACTTACTCCTGGGTGAACTGCAAAAGCTCTAGAAAGCTTTATGTACTCTTATTGACCCCAAATTGTCCTAAAAGTTCTTTGTATAACCTGAGCAGTCACAGGACCATTGTATGCACTGGAATGAGCTTGACTAGTGGTAATAATACAAAGCGTGGATTCGAAAGGATAGCAACCTTTCCATGACCATCTTCCCCTGGGCATACATACTGGAGAATATCTGGGAGTACTCAGCTCTGCTGTTGGTGCTGTTAGATATGCGCATGTGTCCAGATGCAGTTTGATGCACCAGAGGAGAACCGAAGAGCACTGTTGTCCTCCTACTCGTATTTCAGCTAACTGATCCTCATCTGTTATGAAAGCCTCTCTATGTTCTTGTCCAATTAGACACCATATACTCTACCATGGCACTGAGATACACAGATTGCAGTTGCTAGTTATGAATTGTAAGGCAAAGTTCCTATGAGACAGAAACACTGTTTTTTCCACTGTAATGACCACAGATCCACATTAATATATATAGATATGTACAGCTATATATACACATTTATCATTAATATCCACACCACTATGTGTGGATATTAATGATAAGAAAAAAACGCGGCCTACCAGATGAACTGCAGCACATAATGTGGCTTGTAAACGCAGCTGAACAAATTGCTCCAGAAGCTTCAGGGACCACTGCAGTGTAAACAGAGAGCAGGGATGACCTGTGCTGTGTTCTCAAGACATAGTAAGTATATTCTTCATGCTGCTGCTTACCTTCTGCTGAGTCAGGTATTTTAAAACACTGTGGGATTCCCTCTCTGGGCAAAACTTCGAGTCTTAACTTTCTGTATTTCAAACAGGATTTCTTTTAGTTCAAAAGTTATATTTAAGTGTGTTTGAAGCTTCAAAGTCTTCATGTAGTATAGTGTAACGTAGTGCTTGTAAAATTCCCGCATTCAGCAAATTTGTCTGCTAGTTGCAGGAAGGAGAATTAAAGGATTTTTAGAGATGAGTCTGATCTGGATGTAAGTTGTACATAATTTTGTTGAGTTTGGTGAAGACCAAGACCTACTTAAGTAGCAGAACCTTCTTTTTCCCACTAGACACTTCCTATGTACTGTCTGGGTACTTTTATTTGTTGGTTTATGTGTTTGTTGTTTGTTAATTCTAATATAAAAAATACAGCTTGTCTGCTCCTCCTTTCAGGTGAGTAGGGATTAAAACTGGAACGTGCATCTAACTTGAGGAGAGTGGAGGAAGTGTGATGAATTCAAGTAAGTTCTTCTGAACTATGCATATTTTGCACTTCTAGGAGCTCATAAATAACAGGGGTCTTATGGGCAGGTACTCATTTTGTTCTGGTTTTTTTCTGCCTTGCTGTAAAGCACTAGATACTAATTGGTCTGTGTCGTGGTTTAAGCCCAGCC
>NW_009926335.1:0-304 GCF_000696875.1 Nestor notabilis
CAGCTGGATCTGCGTGTGCTGTGGAGAGCAGGGCAGTCCACAGGGCGCAGCACACCCGTTCCTGCAGGTAAGCGGGGGTCGGAGCGCATGGAAAACACCCCAATGCCACAGCTGCAGGCTGCGGTGTCCCTCCTTGCCCTGGGCACAGCCACTGCTCCATGGGGTGGGCAGGGTGTACCCGAGGGCGGCACAGGAGGGTGACGGTGGCTCCTTGAGCAGGGAGGTGAGCGCCTGGCACCGGGTACCCAGCAGTAGAAGATCCATCCCTGTGCCCGGCACTGGGGCACATTGGCACCAGCCATCG